>NW_027637747.1:0-229000 GCF_951216825.1 Electrona antarctica
GGGCATACTATTGTATGTCGTTTTTCACGATTTCGGAGGATTTGAAAAAAAGGTGAAAATCACGCAAAAGCGAAAGGCTATAGTCCATGGTGTCGGAGAGCATACTATAGTATGTCGTTTTTAACGATTTCGGAGGATTTAAAAAAAAAGGTGAAAATCACGCAAAAGCAAAAGGCTATAGTCCATGGTGTCGGAGGGCATACTATAGTATGTCGTTTTTCACGATTTCGGAGGATTAAAAAAAAAGGTGAAAATCACGCAAAAGCGAAAGGCTATAGTCCATGGTGTCGGAGGGCATACTATAGTATGTCGTTTTTCACGATTTCGGAGGATTTGAAAAAAAGGTGAAAATCACGCAAAAGCGAAAGGCTATAGTCCATGGTGTCGGAGGGCATACTATAGTATGTCGTTTTTCACGATTTCGGAGGATTTAAAAAAAAAAGGTGAAAATCACGCAAAAGCGAAAGGCTATAGTCCATGGTGTCGGAGGGCATACTATAGTATGTCGTTTTTCACGATTTCGGAGGATTAAAAAAAAAGGTGAAAATCACGCAAAAGCGAAAGGCTATAGTCCATGGTGTCGGAGGGCATACTATAGTATGTCGTTTTTCACGATTTCGGAGGATTTGAAAAAAAGGTGAAAATCACGCAAAAGCGAAAGGCTATAGTCCATGGTGTCGGAGGGCATACTATAGTATGTGGTTTTTCACGATTTCGGAGGATTTAAAAAAAAAGGTGAAAATCACGCAAAAGCGAAAGGCTATCGTCCATGGTGTCGGAGGGCATACTATTGTATGTCGTTTTTCACGATTTCGGAGGATTTGAAAAAAAGGTGAAAATCACGCAAAAGCGAAAGGCTATAGTCCATGGTGTCGGAGAGCATACTATAGTATGTCGTTTTTAACGATTTCGGAGGATTTAAAAAAAAAGGTGAAAATCACGCAAAAGCAAAAGGCTATAGTCCATGGTGTCGGAGGGCATACTATAGTATGTCGTTTTTCACGATTTCGGAGGATTAAAAAAAAAGGTGAAAATCACGCAAAATCGAAAGGCTATAGTCCATGGTGTCGGAGGGCATACTATAGTATGTCGTTTTTCACGATTTCGGAGGATTTGAAAAAAAGGTGAAAATCACGCAAAAGCGAAAGGCTATAGTCCATGGTGTGGGAGGGCATACTATAGTATGTCGTTTTTCACGATTTCGGAGGATTTAAAAAAAAAGGTGAAAATCACGCAAAAGCGAAAGGCTATAGTCCATGTTGTCGGAGGGCATACTATAGTATGTCGTTTTTCACGATTTCGGAGGATTTGAAAAAAAGGTGAAAATCACGCAAAAGCGAAAGGCTATAGTCCATGGTGTCGGAGGGCATACTATAGTATGTCGTTTTTCACGATTTCGGAGGATTTGAAAAAAAGGTGAAAATCACGCAAAAGCGAAAGGCTATAGTCCATGGTGTCGGAGGGCATACTATAGTATGTCGTTTTTCACGATTTCGGAGGATTAAAAAAAAAGGTGAAAATCACGCAAAAGCGAAAGGCTATAGTCCATGGTGTCGGAGGGCATACTATAGTATGTCGTTTTTCACGATTTCGGAGGATTTAAAAAAAAAAGGTGAAAATCACGCAAAAGCGAAAGGCTATAGTCCATGGTCTCGGACCGCATACTAGTATGTCGTTTTTCACGATTTTGGAGGATTTTTAAAAAAAAGGTGAAAATCACGCAAAAGCGAAAGGCTATAGTCCATGGTGTCGGAGGGCATACTATAGTATGTCGTTTTTCACGATTTCGGAGGATTTTAAAAAAAAGGTGAAAATCACGCAAAAGCAAAAGGCTATAGTCCATGGTGTCGGAGGGCATACTATAGTATGTCGTTTTTCACGATTTCGGAGGATTAAAAAAAAAGGTGAAAATCACGCAAAAGCGAAAGGCTATAGTCCATGGTGTCGGAGGGCATACTATAGTATGTCGTTTTTCACGATTTCGGAGGATTTGAAAAAAAGGTGAAAATCACGCAAAAGCGAAAGGCTATAGTCCATGGTGTGGGAGGGCATACTATAGTATGTCGTTTTTCACGATTTCGGAGGATTTAAAAAAAAAGGTGAAAATCACGCAAAAGCGAAAGGCTATAGTCCATGTTGTCGGAGGGCATACTATAGTATGTCGTTTTTCACGATTTCGGAGGATTTGAAAAAAAGGTGAAAATCACGCAAAAGCGAAAGGCTATAGTCCATGGTGTCGGAGGGCATACTATAGTATGTCGTTTTTCACGATTTCGGAGGATTTGAAAAAAAGGTGAAAATCACGCAAAAGCGAAAGGCTATAGTCCATGGTCTCGGACCGCATACTAGTATGTCGTTTTTCACGATTTTGGAGGATTTAAAAAAAAAAAAGGTGAAAATCACGCAAAAGCGAAAGGCTATAGTCCATGGTGTCGGAGGGCATACTATAGTATGTCGTTTTTCACGATTTCGGAGGATTTTAAAAAAAAAGGTGAAAATCACGCAAAAGCGAAAGGCTATAGTCCATGGTGTCGGAGGGCATACTATAGTATGTGGTTTTTCACGATTTTGGAGGATTTTAAAAAAAAGGTGAAAATCACGCAAAAGCGAAAGGCTATAGTCCATGGTGTCGGAGGGCATACTATAGTATGTCGTTTTTCACGATTTCGGAGGATTAAAAAAAAAGGTGAAAATCACGCAAAAGCGAAAGGCTATAGTCCATGGTGTCGGAGGGCATACTATAGTATGTCGTTTTTCACGATTTCGGAGGATTTGAAAAAAAGGTGAAAATCACGCAAAAGCGAAAGGCTATAGTCCATGGTGTCGGAGGGCATACTATAGTATGTCGTTTTTCACGATTTCGGAGGATTAAAAAAAAAAGGTGAAAATCACGCAAAAGCGAAAGGCTATAGTCCATGGTGTCGGAGGGCATACTATAGTATGTTGTTTTTCACGATTTCGGAGGATTTGAAAAAAAGGTGAAAATCACGCAAAAGCGAAAGGCTATAGTCCATGGTGTCGGAGGGCATACTATAGTATGTCGTTTTTCACGATTTCGGAGGATTTGAAAAAAAGGTGAAAATCACGCAAAAGCGAAAGGCTATAGTCCATGGTGTCGGAGGGCATACTATAGTATGTCGTTTTTCACGATTTCGGAGGATTTGAAAAAAAGGTGAAAATCACGCAAAAGCGAAAGGCTATAGTCCATGGTGTCGGAGGGCATACTATAGTATGTCGTTTTTAACGATTTCGGAGGATTTAAAAAAAAGGTGAAAATCACGCGAAAGCAAAAGGCTATAGTCCATGGTGTCGGAGGGCATACTATAGTATGTCGTTTTTCACGATTTCGGAGGATTAAAAAAAAAGTGAAAATCACGCAAAAGCGAAAGGCTATAGTCCATGGTGTCGAAGGGCATACTATAGTATGTCGTTTTTCACGATTTCGGAGGATTTGAAAAAAAGGTGAAAATCACGCAAAAGCGAAAGGCTATAGTCCATGGTGTCGGAGGGCATACTATAGTATGTCGTTTTTCACGATTTCGGAGGATTTTAAAAAAAAGGTGAAAATCACGCAAAAGCGAAAGGCTATAGTCCATGGTCTCGGACCGCATACAAGTATGTCGTTTTTCACGATTTCGGAGGATTTAAAAAAAAAAGGTGAAAATCACGCAAAAGCGAAAGGCGTGTCGGAGGGCATACTATAGTATGTCGTTTTTCACGATTTCGGAGGATTAAAAAAAAAGGTGAAAATCACGCAAAAGCGAAAGGCTATAGTCCATGGTGTCGGAGGGCATACTATAGTATGTCGTTTTTCACGATTTCGGAGGATTTGAAAAAAAGGTGAAAATCACGCAAAAGCGAAAGGCTATAGTCCATGGTGTCGGAGGGCATACTATAGTATGTCGTTTTTCACGATTTCGGAGGATTTAAAAAAAAAGGTGAAAATCACGCAAAAGCGAAAGGCTATAGTCCATGGTGTCGGAGGGCATACTATAGTATGTCGTTTTTCACGATTTCGGAGGATTTTAAAAAAAAAGGTGAAAATCACGCAAAAGCGAAAGGCTATAGTCCATGGTGTCGGAGGGCATACTATAGTATGTGGTTTTTCACGATTTCGGAGGATTTAAAAAAAAAGGTGAAAATCACGCAAAAGCGAAAGGCTATCGTCCATGGTGTCGGAGGGCATACTATTGTATGTCGTTTTTCACGATTTCGGAGGATTTGAAAAAAAGGTGAAAATCACGCAAAAGCGAAAGGCTATAGTCCATGGTGTCGGAGAGCATACTATAGTATGTCGTTTTTAACGATTTCGGAGGATTTAAAAAAAAAGGTGAAAATCACGCAAAAGCAAAAGGCTATAGTCCATGGTGTCGGAGGGCATACTATAGTATGTCGTTTTTCACGATTTCGGAGGATTAAAAAAAAAGGTGAAAATCACGCAAAAGCGAAAGGCTATAGTCCATGGTGTCGGAGGGCATACTATAGTATGTCGTTTTTCACGATTTCGGAGGATTTGAAAAAAAGGTGAAAATCACGCAAAAGCGAAAGGCTATAGTCCATGGTGTCGGAGGGCATACTATAGTATGTCGTTTTTCACGATTTCGGAGGATTTAAAAAAAAAAGGTGAAAATCACGCAAAAGCGAAAGGCTATAGTCCATGGTGTCGGAGGGCATACTATAGTATGTCGTTTTTCACGATTTCGGAGGATTAAAAAAAAAGGTGAAAATCACGCAAAAGCGAAAGGCTATAGTCCATGGTGTCGGAGGGCATACTATAGTATGTCGTTTTTCACGATTTCGGAGGATTTGAAAAAAAGGTGAAAATCACGCAAAAGCGAAAGGCTATAGTCCATGGTGTCGGAGGGCATACTATAGTATGTCGTTTTTCACGATTTCGGAGGATTTAAAAAAAAGGTGAAAATCACGCAAAAGCGAAAGGCTATAGTCCATGGTGTCGGAGGGCATACTATAGTATGTCGTTTTTCACGATTTCGGAGGATTTTAAAAAAAAAGGTGAAAATCACGCAAAAGCGAAAGGCTATAGTCCATGGTGTCGGAGGGCATACTATAGTATGTGGTTTTTCACGATTTCGGAGGATTAAAAAAAAAAGGTGAAAATCACGCAAAAGCGAAAGGCTATCGTCCATGGTGTCGGAGGGCATACTATTGTATGTCGTTTTTCACGATTTCGGAGGATTTGAAAAAAAGGTGAAAATCACGCAAAAGCGAAAGGCTATAGTCCATGGTGTCGGAGAGCATACTATAGTATGTCGTTTTTAACGATTTCGGAGGATTTAAAAAAAAAGGTGAAAATCACGCAAAAGCAAAAGGCTATAGTCCATGGTGTCGGAGGGCATACTATAGTATGTCGTTTTTCACGATTTCGGAGGATTAAAAAAAAAGGTGAAAATCACGCAAAAGCGAAAGGCTATAGTCCATGGTGTCGGAGGGCATACTATAGTATGTCGTTTTTCACGATTTCGGAGGATTTGAAAAAAAGGTGAAAATCACGCAAAAGCGAAAGGCTATAGTCCATGGTGTGGGAGGGCATACTATAGTATGTCGTTTTTCACGATTTCGGAGGATTTAAAAAAAAAGGTGAAAATCACGCAAAAGCGAAAGGCTATAGTCCATGTTGTCGGAGGGCATACTATAGTATGTCGTTTTTCACGATTTCGGAGGATTTGAAAAAAAGGTGAAAATCACGCAAAAGCGAAAGGCTATAGTCCATGGTGTCGGAGGGCATACTATAGTATGTCGTTTTTCACGATTTCGGAGGATTTGAAAAAAAGGTGAAAATCACGCAAAAGCGAAAGGCTATAGTCCATGGTGTCGGAGGGCATACTATAGTATGTCGTTTTTCACGATTTCGGAGGATTAAAAAAAAAGGTGAAAATCACGCAAAAGCGAAAGGCTATAGTCCATGGTGTCGGAGGGCATACTATAGTATGTCGTTTTTCACGATTTCGGAGGATTTAAAAAAAAAAGGTGAAAATCACGCAAAAGCGAAAGGCTATAGTCCATGGTCTCGGACCGCATACTAGTATGTCGTTTTTCACGATTTTGGAGGATTTAAAAAAAAAAGGTGAAAATCACGCAAAAGCGAAAGGCTATAGTCCATGGTGTCGGAGGGCATACTATAGTATGTCGTTTTTCACGATTTCGGAGGATTTTAAAAAAAAGGTGAAAATCACGCAAAAGCAAAAGGCTATAGTCCATGGTGTCGGAGGGCATACTATAGTATGTCGTTTTTCACGATTTCGGAGGATTAAAAAAAAAGGTGAAAATCACGCAAAAGCGAAAGGCTATAGTCCATGGTGTCGGAGGGCATACTATAGTATGTCGTTTTTCACGATTTCGGAGGATTTGAAAAAAAGGTGAAAATCACGCAAAAGCGAAAGGCTATAGTCCATGGTGTGGGAGGGCATACTATAGTATGTCGTTTTTCACGATTTCGGAGGATTTAAAAAAAAAGGTGAAAATCACGCAAAAGCGAAAGGCTATAGTCCATGTTGTCGGAGGGCATACTATAGTATGTCGTTTTTCACGATTTCGGAGGATTTGAAAAAAAGGTGAAAATCACGCAAAAGCGAAAGGCTATAGTCCATGGTGTCGGAGGGCATACTATAGTATGTCGTTTTTCACGATTTCGGAGGATTTGAAAAAAAGGTGAAAATCACGCAAAAGCGAAAGGCTATAGTCCATGGTCTCGGACCGCATACTAGTATGTCGTTTTTCACGATTTTGGAGGATTTTAAAAAAAAAGGTGAAAATCACGCAAAAGCGAAAGGCTATAGTCCATGGTGTCGGAGGGCATACTATAGTATGTCGTTTTTCACGATTTCGGAGGATTTAAAAAAAAAAGGTGAAAATCACGCAAAAGCGAAAGGCTATAGTCCATGGTGTCGGAGGGCATACTATAGTATGTGGTTTTTCACGATTTTGGAGGATTTTTAAAAAAAGGTGAAAATCACGCAAAAGCGAAAGGCTATAGTCCATGGTGTCGGAGGGCATACTATAGTATGTCGTTTTTCACGATTTCGGAGGATTTGAAAAAAAGGTGAAAATCACGCAAAAGCGAAAGGCTATAGTCCATGGTGTCGGAGGGCATACTATAGTATGTCGTTTTTCCACGATTTCGGAGGATTAAAAAAAAAGGTGAAAATCACGCAAAAGCGAAAGGCTATAGTCCATGGTGTCTGAGGGCATACTATAGTATGTCGTTTTTCACGATTTCGGAGGATTTGAAAAAAAGGTGAAAATCACGCAAAAGCGAAAGGCTATAGTCCATGGTGTCGGAGGGCATACTATAGTATGTCGTTTTTCACGATTTCGGAGGATTTAAAAAAAAAGGTGAAAATCACGCAAAAGCGAAAGGCTATAGTCCATGGTCTCGGACCGCATACTAGTATGTCGTTTTTCACGATTTCGGAGGATTTTAAAAAAAAAAGTGAAAATCACGCAAAAGCGAAAGGCGTGTCGGAGGGCATACTATAGTATGTCGTTTTTCACGATTTCGGAGGATTAAAAAAAAAGGTGAAAATCACGCAAAAGCGAAAGGCTATAGTCCATGGTGTCGGAGGGCATACTATAGTATGTCGTTTTTCACGATTTCGGAGGATTTGAAAAAAAGGTGAAAATCACGCAAAAGCGAAAGGCTATAGTCCATGGTGTCGGAGGGCATACTATAGTATGTCGTTTTTCACGATTTCGGAGGATTAAAAAAAAAGGTGAAAATCACGCAAAAGCGAAAGGCTATAGTCCATGGTGTCGGAGGGCATACTATAGTATGTCGTTTTTCACGATTTCGGAGGATTTGAAAAAAAGGTGAAAATCACGCAAAAGCGAAAGGCTATAGTCCATGGTGTCGGAGGGCATACTATAGTATGTCGTTTTTCACGATTTCGGAGGATTTGAAAAAAAGGTGAAAATCACGCAAAAGCGAAAGGCTATAGTCCATGGTGTCGGAGGGCATACTATAGTATGTCGTTTTTCACGATTTCGGAGGATTTGAAAAAAAGGTGAAAATCACGCAAAAGCGAAAGGCTATAGTCCATGGTGTCGGAGGGCATACTATAGTATGTCGTTTTTCACGATTTCGGAGGATTTAAAAAAAAGGTGAAAATCACGCAAAAGCGAAAGGCTATAGTCCATGGTGTCGGAGGGCATACTATAGTATGTCGTTTTTCACGATTTCGGAGGATTTGAAAAAAAGGTGAAAATCACGCAAAAGCGAAAGGCTATAGTCCATGGTGTCGGAGGGCATACTATAGTATGTCGTTTTTCACGATTTCGGAGGATTTTAAAAAAAAGGTGAAAATCACGCAAAAGCAAAAGGCTATAGTCCATGGTGTCGGAGGGCATACTATAGTATGTCGTTTTTCACGATTTCGGAGGATTAAAAAAAAAGGTGAAAATCACGCAAAAGCGAAAGGCTATAGTCCATGGTGTCGGAGGGCATACTATAGTATGTCGTTTTTCACGATTTCGGAGGATTTGAAAAAAAGGTGAAAATCACGCAAAAGCGAAAGGCTATAGTCCATGGTGTGGGAGGGCATACTATAGTATGTCGTTTTTCACGATTTCGGAGGATTTAAAAAAAAAGGTGAAAATCACGCAAAAGCGAAAGGCTATAGTCCATGTTGTCGGAGGGCATACTATAGTATGTCGTTTTTCACGATTTCGGAGGATTTGAAAAAAAGGTGAAAATCACGCAAAAGCGAAAGGCTATAGTCCATGGTGTCGGAGGGCATACTATAGTATGTCGTTTTTCACGATTTCGGAGGATTTGAAAAAAAGGTGAAAATCACGCAAAAGCGAAAGGCTATAGTCCATGGTCTCGGACCGCATACTAGTATGTCGTTTTTCACGATTTTGGAGGATTTTAAAAAAAAAGTGAAAATCACGCAAAAGCGAAAGGCTATAGTCCATGGTGTCGGAGGGCATACTATAGTATGTCGTTTTTCACGATTTCGGAGGATTTAAAAAAAAAAGGTGAAAATCACGCAAAAGCGAAAGGCTATAGTCCATGGTGTCGGAGGGCATACTATAGTATGTGGTTTTTCACGATTTTGGAGGATTTTTAAAAAAAGGTGAAAATCACGCAAAAGCGAAAGGCTATAGTCCATGGTGTCGGAGGGCATACTATAGTATGTCGTTTTTCACGATTTCGGAGGATTTGAAAAAAAGGTGAAAATCACGCAAAAGCGAAAGGCTATAGTCCATGGTGTCGGAGGGCATACTATAGTATGTCGTTTTTCCACGATTTCGGAGGATTAAAAAAAAAGGTGAAAATCACGCAAAAGCGAAAGGCTATAGTCCATGGTGTCTGAGGGCATACTATAGTATGTCGTTTTTCACGATTTCGGAGGATTTGAAAAAAAGGTGAAAATCACGCAAAAGCGAAAGGCTATAGTCCATGGTGTCGGAGGGCATACTATAGTATGTCGTTTTTCACGATTTCGGAGGATTTAAAAAAAAAGGTGAAAATCACGCAAAAGCGAAAGGCTATAGTCCATGGTCTCGGACCGCATACTAGTATGTCGTTTTTCACGATTTCGGAGGATTTTAAAAAAAAAGTGAAAATCACGCAAAAGCGAAAGGCGTGTCGGAGGGCATACTATAGTATGTCGTTTTTCACGATTTCGGAGGATTAAAAAAAAAGGTGAAAATCACGCAAAAGCGAAAGGCTATAGTCCATGGTGTCGGAGGGCATACTATAGTATGTCGTTTTTCACGATTTCGGAGGATTTGAAAAAAAGGTGAAAATCACGCAAAAGCGAAAGGCTATAGTCCATGGTGTCGGAGGGCATACTATAGTATGTCGTTTTTCACGATTTCGGAGGATTAAAAAAAAAGGTGAAAATCACGCAAAAGCGAAAGGCTATAGTCCATGGTGTCGGAGGGCATACTATAGTATGTCGTTTTTCACGATTTCGGAGGATTTGAAAAAAAGGTGAAAATCACGCAAAAGCGAAAGGCTATAGTCCATGGTGTCGGAGGGCATACTATAGTATGTCGTTTTTCACGATTTCGGAGGATTTGAAAAAAAGGTGAAAATCACGCAAAAGCGAAAGGCTATAGTCCATGGTGTCGGAGGGCATACTATAGTATGTCGTTTTTCACGATTTCGGAGGATTTGAAAAAAAGGTGAAAATCACGCAAAAGCGAAAGGCTATAGTCCATGGTGTCGGAGGGCATACTATAGTATGTCGTTTTTCACGATTTCGGAGGATTTAAAAAAAAAGGTGAAAATCACGCAAAAGCGAAAGGCTATAGTCCATGGTGTCGGAGGGCATACTATAGTATGTCGTTTTTCACGATTTCGGAGGATTTGAAAAAAAGGTGAAAATCACGCAAAAGCGAAAGGCTATAGTCCATGGTGTCGGAGGGCATACTATAGTATGTCGTTTTTCACGATTTCGGAGGATTTGAAAAAAAGGTGAAAATCACGCAAAAGCGAAAGGCTATAGTCCATGGTGTCGGAGAGCATACTATAGTATGTCGTTTTTAACGATTTCGGAGGATTTAAAAAAAAGGTGAAAATCACGCAAAAGCGAAAGGCTATAGTCCATGGTGTCGGAGGGCATACTATAGTATGTCGTTTTTCACGATTTCGGAGGATTTGAAAAAAAGGTGAAAATCACGAAAAAGCGAAAGGCTATAGTCCATGGTGTCGGAGGGCATACTATAGTATGTCGTTTTTCACGATTTCGGAGGATTTAAAAAAAAATGTGAAAATCACGCAAAAGCGAAAGGCTATAGTCCATGGTCTCGGACCGCATACTAGTATGTCGTTTTTCACGATTTCGGAGGATTTAAAAAAATAAAGGTGAAAATCACGCAAAAGCGAAAGGCGTGTCGGAGGGCATACTATAGTATGTCGTTTTTCACGATTTCGGAGGATTAAAAAAAAAGGTGAAAATCACGCAAAAGCGAAAGGCTATAGTCCATGGTGTCGGAGGGCATACTATAGTATGTCGTTTTTCACGATTTCGGAGGATTTGAAAAAAAGGTGAAAATCACGCAAAAGCGAAAGGCTATAGTCCATGGTGTCGGAGGGCATACTATAGTATGTCGTTTTTCACGATTTCGGAGGATTTAAAAAAAAAGGTGAAAATCACGCAAAAGCGAAAGGCTATAGTCCATGGTGTCGGAGGGCATACTATAGTATGTCGTTTTTCACGATTTCGGAGGATTTGAAAAAAAGGTGAAAATCACGCAAAAGCGAAAGGCTATAGTCCATGGTGTCGGAGGGCATACTATAGTATGTCGTTTTTCACGATTTCGGAGGATTTGAAAAAAAGGTGAAAATCACACAAAAGCGAAAGGCTATAGTCCATGGTGTCGGAGGGCATACTATAGTATGTCGTTTTTCACGATTTCGGAGGATTAAAAAAAAAGGTGAAAATCACGCAAAAGGGAAAGGCTATAGTCCATGGTGTCGGAGGGCATACTATAGTATGTCGTTTTTCACGATTTCGGAGGATTTGAAAAAAAGGTGAAAATCACGCAAAAGCGAAAGGCTATAGTCCATGGTGTCGGAGAGCATACTATAGTATGTCGTTTTTAACGATTTCGGAGGATTTAAAAAAAAAGGTGAAAATCACGCAAAAGCAAAAGGCTATAGTCCATGGTGTCAGGGGGCATACTATATAGTATGTCGTTTTTCACGATTTCGGAGGATTAAAAAAAAAGGTGAAAATCACGCAAAAGCGAAAGGCTATAGTCCATGGTGTCGGAGGGCATACTATAGTATGTCGTTTTTCACGATTTCGGAGGATTTGAAAAAAAGGTGAAAATCACGCAAAAGCGAAAGGCTATAGTCCATGGTGTCGGAGGGCATACTATAGTATGTCGTTTTTAACGATTTCTTAGGATTTAAAAAAAAAGGTGAAAATCACGCAAAAGCGAAAGGCTATAGTCCATGGTCTCGGACCGCATACTAGTATGTCGTTTTTCACGATTTCGGAGGATTTAAAAAAAAAAGGTGAAAATCACGCAAAAGCGAAAGGCTATAGTCCATGGTGTCGGAGGGCATACTATAGTATGTCGTTTTTCACGATTTCGGAGGATTAAAAAAAAAGGTGAAAATCACGCAAAAGCGAAAGGCTATAGTCCATGGTGTCGGAGGGCATACTATAGTATGTCGTTTTTCACGATTTCGGAGGATTTGAAAAAAAGGTGAAAATCACGCAAAAGCGAAAGGCTATAGTCCATGGTGTCGGAGGGCATACTATAGTATGTCGTTTTTCACGATTTCGGAGGATTTTAAAAAAAAGGTGAAAATCACGCAAAAGCGAAAGGCTATAGTCCATGGTGTCGGAGGGCATACTATAGTATGTCGTTTTTCACGATTTCGGAGGATTTAAAAAAAAAAGGTGAAAATCACGCAAAAGCGAAAGGCTATAGTCCATGGTGTCGGAGGGCATACTATAGTATGTGGTTTTTCACGATTTCGGAGGATTTAAAAAAAAAGGTGAAAATCACGCAAAAGCGAAAGGCTATCGTCCATGGTGTCGGAGGGCATACTATTGTATGTCGTTTTTCACGATTTCGGAGGATTTGAAAAAAAGGTGAAAATCACGCAAAAGCGAAAGGCTATAGTCCATGGTGTCGGAGAGCATACTATAGTATGTCGTTTTTAACGATTTCGGAGGATTTAAAAAAAAAGGTGAAAATCACGCAAAAGCAAAAGGCTATAGTCCATGGTGTCGGAGGGCATACTATAGTATGTCGTTTTTCACGATTTCGGAGGATTAAAAAAAAAGGTGAAAATCACGCAAAAGCGAAAGGCTATAGTCCATGGTGTCGGAGGGCATACTATAGTATGTCGTTTTTCACGATTTCGGAGGATTTGAAAAAAAGGTGAAAATCACGCAAAAGCGAAAGGCTATAGTCCATGGTGTGGGAGGGCATACTATAGTATGTTGTTTTTCACGATTTCGGAGGATTTAAAAAAAAAGGTGAAAATCACGCAAAAGCGAAAGGCTATAGTCCATGTTGTCGGAGGGCATACTATAGTATGTCGTTTTTCACGATTTCGGAGGATTTGAAAAAAAGGTGAAAATCACGCAAAAGCGAAAGGCTATAGTCCATGGTGTCGGAGGGCATACTATAGTATGTCGTTTTTCACGATTTCGGAGGATTAAAAAAAAAGGTGAAAATCACGCAAAAGCGAAAGGCTATAGTCCATGGTGTCGGAGGGCATACTATAGTATGTCGTTTTTCACGATTTCGGAGGATTTTTTAAAAAAAAAGGTGAAAATCACGCAAAAGCGAAAGGCTATAGTCCATGGTCTCGGACCGCATACTAGTATGTCGTTTTTCACGATTTTGGAGGATTTAAAAAAAAAAGGTGAAAATCACGCAAAAGCGAAAGGCTATAGTCCATGGTGTCGGAGGGCATACTATAGTATGTCGTTTTTCACGATTTCGGAGGATTTAAAAAAAAAAGGTGAAAATCACGCAAAAGCGAAAGGCTATAGTCCATGGTGTCGGAGGGCATACTATAGTATGTGGTTTTTCACGATTTTGGAGGATTTAAAAAAAAAATTGAAAATCACGCAAAAGCGAAAGGCTATAGTCCATGGTGTCGGAGGGCATACTATAGTATGTCGTTTTTCACGATTTCGGAGGATTTGAAAAAAAGGTGAAAATCACGCAAAAGCGAAAGGCTATAGTCCATGGTGTCGGAGAGCATACTATAGTATGTCGTTTTTAACGATTTCGGAGGATTTAAAAAAAAGGTGAAAATCACGCGAAAGCAAAAGGCTATAGTCCATGGTGTCGGAGGGCATACTATATTATGTCGTTTTTCCACGATTTCGGAGGATTAAAAAAAAAGGTGAAAATCACGCAAAAGCGAAAGGCTATAGTCCATGGTGTCGGAGGGCATACTATAGTATGTCGTTTTTCACGATTTCGGAGGATTTGAAAAAAAGGTGAAAATCACGCAAAAGCGAAAGGCTATATAGTCCATGGTGTCGGAGGGCATACTATAGTATGTCGTTTTTCACGATTTCGGAGGATTTAAAAAAAAAGGTGAAAATCACGCAAAAGCGAAAGGCTATAGTCCATGGTCTCGGACCGCATACTAGTATGTCGTTTTTCACGATTTCGGAGGATTTTAAAAAAAAAGGTGAAAATCACGCAAAAGCGAAAGGCTATAGTCCATGGTGTCGGAGGGCATACTATAGTATGTCGTTTTTCACGATTTCGGAGGATTTGAAAAAAAGGTGAAAATCACGCAAAAGCGAAAGGCTATAGTCCATGGTGTCGGAGGGCATACTATAGTATGTCGTTTTTCACGATTTCGGAGGATTAAAAAAAAAGGTGAAAATCACGCAAAAGCGAAAGGCTATAGTCCATGGTGTCGGAGGGCATACTATAGTATGTCGTTTTTCACGATTTCGGAGGATTTGAAAAAAAGGTGAAAATCACGCAAAAGCGAAAGGCTATAGTCCATGGTGTCGGAGGGCATACTATAGTATGTCGTTTTTCACGATTTCGGAGGATTTGAAAAAAAGGTGAAAATCACGCAAAAGCGAAAGGCTATAGTCCATGGTGTCGGAGGGCATACTATAGTATGTCGTTTTTCACGATTTCGGAGGATTTGAAAAAAAGGTGAAAATCACGCAAAAGCGAAAGGCTATAGTCCATGGTGTCGGAGGGCATACTATAGTATGTCGTTTTTCACGATTTCGGAGGATTTAAAAAAAAAGGTGAAAATCACGCAAAAGCGAAAGGCTATAGTCCATGGTGTCGGAGGGCATACTATAGTATGTCGTTTTTAACGATTTCGGAGGATTTAAAAAAAAGGTGAAAATCACGCGAAAGCAAAAGGCTATAGTCCATGGTGTCGGAGGGCATACTATAGTATGTCGTTTTTCACGATTTCGGAGGATTAAAAAAAAAGGTGAAAATCACGCAAAAGCGAAAGGCTATAGTCCATGGTGTCGGAGGGCATACTATAGTATGTCGTTTTTCACGATTTCGGAGGATTTGAAAAAAAGGTGAAAATCACGCAAAAGCGAAAGGCTATAGTCCATGGTGTCGGAGGGCATACTATAGTATGTCGTTTTTCACGATTTCGGAGGATTTTAAAAAAAAGGTGAAAATCACGCAAAAGCGAAAGGCTATAGTCCATGGTCTCGGACCGCATACTAGTATGTCGTTTTTCACGATTTCGGAGGATTTTAAAAAAAAAGGTGAAAATCACGCAAAAGCGAAAGGCTATAGTCCATGGTGTCGGAGGGCATACTATAGTATGTCGTTTTTCACGATTTCGGAGGATTTGAAAAAAAGGTGAAAATCACGCAAAAGCGAAAGGCTATAGTCCATGGTGTCGGAGGGCATACTATAGTATGTCGTTTTTCACGATTTCGGAGGATTAAAAAAAAAGGTGAAAATCACGCAAAAGCGAAAGGCTATAGTCCATGGTGTCGGAGGGCATACTATAGTATGTCGTTTTTCACGATTTCGGAGGATTTGAAAAAAAGGTGAAAATCACGCAAAAGCGAAAGGCTATAGTCCATGGTGTCGGAGGGCATACTATAGTATGTCGTTTTTCACGATTTCGGAGGATTTTAAAAAAAAGGTGAAAATCACGCAAAAGCGAAAGGCTATAGTCCATGGTCTCGGACCGCATACTAGTATGTCGTTTTTCACGATTTCGGAGGATTTAAAAAAAAAAGGTGAAAATCACGCAAAAGCGAAAGGCGTGTCGGAGGGCATACTATAGTATGTCGTTTTTCACGATTTCGGAGGATTAAAAAAAAAGGTGAAAATCACGCAAAAGCGAAAGGCTATAGTCCATGGTGTCGGAGGGCATACTATAGTATGTCGTTTTTCACGATTTCGGAGGATTAAAAAAAAAGGTGAAAATCACGCAAAAGCGAAAGGCTATAGTCCATGGTGTCGGAGGGCATACTATAGTATGTCGTTTTTCACGATTTCGGAGGATTTGAAAAAAAGGTGAAAATCACGCAAAAGCGAAAGGCTATAGTCCATGGTGTCGGAGGGCATACTATAGTATGTCGTTTTTCACGATTTCGGAGGATTTTAAAAAAAAGGTGAAAATCACGCAAAAGCGAAAGGCTATAGTCCATGGTCTCGGACCGCATACTAGTATGTCGTTTTTCACGATTTCGGAGGATTTAAAAAAAAAAGGTGAAAATCACGCAAAAGCGAAAGGCGTGTCGGAGGGCATACTATAGTATGTCGTTTTTCACGATTTCGGAGGATTAAAAAAAAAGGTGAAAATCACGCAAAAGCGAAAGGCTATAGTCCATGGTGTCGGAGGGCATACTATAGTATGTCGTTTTTCACGATTTCGGAGGATTTGAAAAAAAGGTGAAAATCACGCAAAAGCGAAAGGCTATAGTCCATGGTGTCGGAGGGCATACTATAGTATGTCGTTTTTCACGATTTCGGAGGATTAAAAAAAAAGGTGAAAATCACGCAAAAGCGAAAGGCTATAGTCCATGGTGTCGGAGGGCATACTATAGTATGTCGTTTTTCACGATTTCGGAGGATTAAAAAAAAAGGTGAAAATCACGCAAAAGCGAAAGGCTATAGTCCATGGTGTCGGAGGGCATACTATAGTATGTCGTTTTTCACGATTTCGGAGGATTTGAAAAAAAGGTGAAAATCACGCAAAAGCGAAAGGCTATAGTCCATGGTGTCGGAGGGCATACTATAGTATGTCGTTTTTCACGATTTCGGAGGATTTTAAAAAAAAGGTGAAAATCACGCAAAAGCGAAAGGCTATAGTCCATGGTCTCGGACCGCATACTAGTATGTCGTTTTTCACGATTTCGGAGGATTTAAAAAAAAAAGGTGAAAATCACGCAAAAGCGAAAGGCGTGTCGGAGGGCATACTATAGTATGTCGTTTTTCACGATTTCGGAGGATTAAAAAAAAAGGTGAAAATCACGCAAAAGCGAAAGGCTATAGTCCATGGTGTCGGAGGGCATACTATAGTATGTCGTTTTTCACGATTTCGGAGGATTTGAAAAAAAGGTGAAAATCACGCAAAAGCGAAAGGCTATAGTCCATGGTGTCGGAGGGCATACTATAGTATGTCGTTTTTCACGATTTCGGAGGATTAAAAAAAAAGGTGAAAATCACGCAAAAGCGAAAGGCTATAGTCCATGGTGTCGGAGGGCATACTATAGTATGTCGTTTTTCACGATTTCGGAGGATTTGAAAAAAAGGTGAAAATCACGCAAAAGCGAAAGGCTATAGTCCATGGTGTCGGAGGGCATACTATAGTATGTCGTTTTTCACGATTTCGGAGGATTAAAAAAAAAGGTGAAAATCACGCAAAAGCGAAAGGCTATAGTCCATGGTGTCGGAGGGCATACTATAGTATGTCGTTTTTCACGATTTCGGAGGATTTGAAAAAAAGGTGAAAATCACGCAAAAGCGAAAGGCTATAGTCCATGGTGTCGGAGGGCATACTATAGTATGTCGTTTTTCACGATTTCGGAGGATTTTAAAAAAAAGGTGAAAATCACGCAAAAGCGAAAGGCTATAGTCCATGGTCTCGGACCGCATACTAGTATGTCGTTTTTCACGATTTCGGAGGATTTAAAAAAAAAAGGTGAAAATCACGCAAAAGCGAAAGGCGTGTCGGAGGGCATACTATAGTATGTCGTTTTTCACGATTTCGGAGGATTAAAAAAAAAGGTGAAAATCACGCAAAAGCGAAAGGCTATAGTCCATGGTGTCGGAGGGCATACTATAGTATGTCGTTTTTCACGATTTCGGAGGATTTGAAAAAAAGGTGAAAATCACGCAAAAGCGAAAGGCTATAGTCCATGGTGTCGGAGGGCATACTATAGTATGTCGTTTTTCACGATTTCGGAGGATTTGAAAAAAAGGTGAAAATCACGCAAAAGCGAAAGGCTATAGTCCATGGTGTCGGAGGGCATACTATAGTATGTCGTTTTTCACGATTTCGGAGGATTTAAAAAAAAAGGTGAAAATCACGCAAAAGCGAAAGGCTATAGTCCATGGTGTCGGAGGGCATACTATAGTATGTCGTTTTTCACGATTTCGGAGGATTTGAAAAAAAGGTGAAAATCACGCAAAAGCGAAAGGCTATAGTCCATGGTGTCGGAGGGCATACTATAGTATGTCGTTTTTCACGATTTCGGAGGATTTGAAAAAAAGGTGAAAATCACACAAAAGCGAAAGGCTATAGTCCATGGTGTCGGAGGGCATACTATAGTATGTCGTTTTTCACGATTTCGGAGGATTAAAAAAAAAGGTGAAAATCACGCAAAAGGGAAAGGCTATAGTCCATGGTGTCGGAGGGCATACTATAGTATGTCGTTTTTCACGATTTCGGAGGATTTGAAAAAAAGGTGAAAATCACGCAAAAGCGAAAGGCTATAGTCCATGGTGTCGGAGAGCATACTATAGTATGTCGTTTTTAACGATTTCGGAGGATTTAAAAAAAAAGGTGAAAATCACGCAAAAGCAAAAGGCTATAGTCCATGGTGTCAGGGGGCATACTATATAGTATGTCGTTTTTCACGATTTCGGAGGATTAAAAAAAAAGGTGAAAATCACGCAAAAGCGAAAGGCTATAGTCCATGGTGTCGGAGGGCATACTATAGTATGTCGTTTTTCACGATTTCGGAGGATTTAAAAAAAAAGGTGAAAATCACGCAAAAGCGAAAGGCTATAGTCCATGGTGTCGGAGGGCATACTATAGTATGTCGTTTTTCACGATTTCGGAGGATTTGAAAAAAAGGTGAAAATCACGCAAAAGCGAAAGGCTATAGTCCATGGTGTCGGAGGGCATACTATAGTATGTCGTTTTTCACGATTTCGGAGGATTTGAAAAAAAGGTGAAAATCACACAAAAGCGAAAGGCTATAGTCCATGGTGTCGGAGGGCATACTATAGTATGTCGTTTTTCACGATTTCGGAGGATTAAAAAAAAAGGTGAAAATCACGCAAAAGGGAAAGGCTATAGTCCATGGTGTCGGAGGGCATACTATAGTATGTCGTTTTTCACGATTTCGGAGGATTTGAAAAAAAGGTGAAAATCACGCAAAAGCGAAAGGCTATAGTCCATGGTGTCGGAGAGCATACTATAGTATGTCGTTTTTAACGATTTCGGAGGATTTAAAAAAAAAGGTGAAAATCACGCAAAAGCAAAAGGCTATAGTCCATGGTGTCAGGGGGCATACTATATAGTATGTCGTTTTTCACGATTTCGGAGGATAAAAAAAAAAGGTGAAAATCACGCAAAAGCGAAAGGCTATAGTCCATGGTGTCGGAGGGCATACTATAGTATGTCGTTTTTCACGATTTCGGAGGATTTGAAAAAAAGGTGAAAATCACGCAAAAGCGAAAGGCTATAGTCCATGGTGTCGGAGGGCATACTATAGTATGTCGTTTTTAACGATTTCGGAGGATTTAAAAAAAAAGGTGAAAATCACGCAAAAGCGAAAGGCTATAGTCCATGGTGTCGGAGGGCATACTAGTATGTCGTTTTTCACGATTTCGGAGGATTTTAAAAAAAAAGGTGAAAATCACGCAAAAGCGAAAGGCTATAGTCCATGGTGTCGGAGGGCATACTATAGTATGTCGTTTTTCACGATTTCGGAGGATTTGAAAAAAAGGTGAAAATCACGCAAAAGCGAAAGGCTATAGTCCATGGTGTCGGAGGGCATACTATAGTATGTCGTTTTTCACGATTTCGGAGGATTAAAAAAAAAGGTGAAAATCACGCAAAAGCGAAAGGCTATAGTCCATGGTGTCGGAGGGCATACTATAGTATGTCGTTTTTCACGATTTCGGAGGATTTGAAAAAAAGGTGAAAATCACGCAAAAGCGAAAGGCTATAGTCCATGGTGTCGGAGGGCATACTATAGTATGTCGTTTTTCACGATTTCGGAGGATTTGAAAAAAAGGTGAAAATCACGCAAAAGCGAAAGGCTATTGTCCATGGTGTCGGAGGGCATACTATAGTATGTCGTTTTTCACGATTTCGGAGGATTTGAAAAAAAGGTGAAAATCACGCAAAAGCGAAAGGCTATAGTCCATGGTGTCGGAGGGCATACTATAGTATGTCGTTTTTCACGATTTCGGAGGATTTAAAAAAAAAGGTGAAAATCACGCAAAAGCGAAAGGCTATAGTCCATGGTGTCGGAGGGCATACTATAGTATGTCGTTTTTCACGATTTCGGAGGATTTGAAAAAAAGGTGAAAATCACGCAAAAGCGAAAGGCTATAGTCCATGGTGTCGGAGGGCATACTATAGTATGTCGTTTTTCACGATTTCGGAGGATTTGAAAAAAAGGTGAAAATCACACAAAAGCGAAAGGCTATAGTCCATGGTGTCGGAGGGCATACTATAGTATGTCGTTTTTCACGATTTCGGAGGATTAAAAAAAAAGGTGAAAATCACGCAAAAGGGAAAGGCTATAGTCCATGGTGTCGGAGGGCATACTATAGTATGTCGTTTTTCACGATTTCGGAGGATTTGAAAAAAAGGTGAAAATCACGCAAAAGCGAAAGGCTATAGTCCATGGTGTCGGAGAGCATACTATAGTATGTCGTTTTTAACGATTTCGGAGGATTTAAAAAAAAAGGTGAAAATCACGCAAAAGCAAAAGGCTATAGTCCATGGTGTCAGGGGGCATACTATATAGTATGTCGTTTTTCACGATTTCGGAGGATTAAAAAAAAAGGTGAAAATCACGCAAAAGCGAAAGGCTATAGTCCATGGTGTCGGAGGGCATACTATAGTATGTCGTTTTTCACGATTTCGGAGGATTTGAAAAAAAGGTGAAAATCACGCAAAAGCGAAAGGCTATAGTCCATGGTGTCGGAGGGCATACTATAGTATGTCGTTTTTAACGATTTCGGAGGATTTAAAAAAAAAGGTGAAAATCACGCAAAAGCGAAAGGCTATAGTCCATGGTGTCGGAGGGCATACTAGTATGTCGTTTTTCACGATTTCGGAGGATTTTTAAAAAAAAGGTGAAAATCACGCAAAAGCGAAAGGCTATAGTCCATGGTGTCGGAGGGCATACTATAGTATGTCGTTTTTCACGATTTCGGAGGATTTGAAAAAAAGGTGAAAATCACGCAAAAGCGAAAGGCTATAGTCCATGGTGTCGGAGGGCATACTATAGTATGTCGTTTTTCACGATTTCGGAGGATTAAAAAAAAAGGTGAAAATCACGCAAAAGCGAAAGGCTATAGTCCATGGTGTCGGAGGGCATACTATAGTATGTCGTTTTTCACGATTTCGGAGGATTTGAAAAAAAGGTGAAAATCACGCAAAAGCGAAAGGCTATAGTCCATGGTGTCGGAGGGCATACTATAGTATGTCGTTTTTCACGATTTCGGAGGATTTGAAAAAAAGGTGAAAATCACGCAAAAGCGAAAGGCTATTGTCCATGGTGTCGGAGGGCATACTATAGTATGTCGTTTTTCACGATTTCGGAGGATTTGAAAAAAAGGTGAAAATCACGCAAAAGCGAAAGGCTATAGTCCATGGTGTCGGAGGGCATACTATAGTATGTCGTTTTTCACGATTTCGGAGGATTTAAAAAAAAAGGTGAAAATCACGCAAAAGCGAAAGGCTATAGTCCATGGTGTCGGAGGGCATACTATAGTATGTCGTTTTTCACGATTTCGGAGGATTTGAAAAAAAGGTGAAAATCACGCAAAAGCGAAAGGCTATAGTCCATGGTGTCGGAGGGCATACTATAGTATGTCGTTTTTCACGATTTCGGAGGATTTGAAAAAAAGGTGAAAATCACACAAAAGCGAAAGACTATAGTCCATGGTGTCGGAGGGCATACTATAGTATGTCGTTTTTCACGATTTCGGAGGATTAAAAAAAAAGGTGAAAATCACGCAAAATGGAAAGGCTATAGTCCATGGTGTCGGAGGGCATACTATAGTATGTCGTTTTTCACGATTTCGGAGGATTTGAAAAAAAGGTGAAAATCACGCAAAAGCGAAAGGCTATAGTCCATGGTGTCGGAGAGCATACTATAGTATGTCGTTTTTAACGATTTCGGAGGATTTAAAAAAAAAGGTGAAAATCACGCAAAAGCAAAAGGCTATAGTCCATGGTGTCAGGGGGCATACTATATAGTATGTCGTTTTTCACGATTTCGGAGGATTAAAAAAAAAGGTGAAAATCACGCAAAAGCGAAAGGCTATAGTCCATGGTGTCGGAGGGCATACTATAGTATGTCGTTTTTCACGATTTCGGAGGATTTGAAAAAAAGGTGAAAATCACGCAAAAGCGAAAGGCTATAGTCCATGGTGTCGGAGGGCATACTATAGTATGTCGTTTTTAACGATTTCGGAGGATTTAAAAAAAAAGGTGAAAATCACGCAAAAGCGAAAGGCTATAGTCCATGGTGTCGGAGGGCATACTAGTATGTCGTTTTTCACGATTTCGGAGGATTTTAAAAAAAAAGGTGAAAATCACGCAAAAGCGAAAGGCTATAGTCCATGGTGTCGGAGGGCATACTATGGTATGTCGTTTTTCACGATTTCGGAGGATTTGAAAAAAAGGTGAAAATCACGCAAAAGCGAAAGGCTATAGTCCATGGTGTCGGAGGGCATACTATAGTATGTCGTTTTTCACGATTTCGGAGGATTTGAAAAAAAGGTGAAAATCACGCAAAAGCGAAAGGCTATAGTCCATGGTGTCGGAGGGCATACTATAGTATGTCGTTTTTCACGATTTCGGAGGATTTAAAAAAAAAAGGTGAAAATCACGCAAAAGCGAAAGGCTATAGTCCATGGTGTCGGAGGGCATACTATAGTATGTCGTTTTTCACGATTTCGGAGGATTTAAAAAAAAAAGGTGAAAATCACGCAAAAGCGAAAGGCTATAGTCCATGGTGTCGGAGGGCATACTATAGTATGTGGTTTTTCACGATTTCGGAGGATTTAAAAAAAAAGGTGAAAATCACGCAAAAGCGAAAGGCTATCGTCCATGGTGTCGGAGGGCATACTATTGTATGTCGTTTTTCACGATTTCGGAGGATTTGAAAAAAAGGTGAAAATCACGCAAAAGCGAAAGGCTATAGTCCATGGTGTCGGAGAGCATACTATAGTATGTCGTTTTTAACGATTTCGGAGGATTTAAAAAAAAAGGTGAAAATCACGCAAAAGCAAAAGGCTATAGTCCATGGTGTCGGAGGGCATACTATAGTATGTCGTTTTTCACGATTTCGGAGGATTAAAAAAAAAGGTGAAAATCACGCAAAAGCGAAAGGCTATAGTCCATGGTGTCGGAGGGCATACTATAGTATGTCGTTTTTCACGATTTCGGAGGATTTGAAAAAAAGGTGAAAATCACGCAAAAGCGAAAGGCTATAGTCCATGGTGTGGGAGGGCATACTATAGTATGTCGTTTTTCACGATTTCGGAGGATTTAAAAAAAAGGTGAAAATCACGCAAAAGGGAAAGGCTATAGTCCATGGTGTCGGAGGGCATACTATAGTATGTCGTTTTTCACGATTTCGGAGGATTTGAAAAAAAGGTGAAAATCACGCAAAAGCGAAAGGCTATAGTCCATGGTGTCGGAGAGCATACTATAGTATGTCGTTTTTAACGATTTCGGAGGATTTAAAAAAAAAGGTGAAAATCACGCAAAAGCAAAAGGCTATAGTCCATGGTGTCAGGGGGCATACTATATAGTATGTCGTTTTTCACGATTTCGGAGGATTAAAAAAAAAGGTGAAAATCACGCAAAAGCGAAAGGCTATAGTCCATGGTGTCGGAGGGCATACTATAGTATGTCGTTTTTCACGATTTCGGAGGATTTGAAAAAAAGGTGAAAATCACGCAAAAGCGAAAGGCTATAGTCCATGGTGTCGGAGGGCATACTATAGTATGTCGTTTTTAACGATTTCGGAGGATTTAAAAAAAAAGGTGAAAATCACGCAAAAGCGAAAGGCTATAGTCCATGGTGTCGGAGGGCATACTAGTATGTCGTTTTTCACGATTTCGGAGGATTTTAAAAAAAAAGGTGAAAATCACGCAAAAGCGAAAGGCTATAGTCCATGGTGTCGGAGGGCATACTATAGTATGTCGTTTTTCACGATTTCGGAGGATTTGAAAAAAAGGTGAAAATCACGCAAAAGCGAAAGGCTATAGTCCATGGTGTCGGAGGGCATACTATAGTATGTCGTTTTTCACGATTTCGGAGGATTAAAAAAAAAGGTGAAAATCACGCAAAAGCGAAAGGCTATAGTCCATGGTGTCGGAGGGCATACTATAGTATGTCGTTTTTCACGATTTCGGAGGATTTGAAAAAAAGGTGAAAATCACGCAAAAGCGAAAGGCTATAGTCCATGGTGTCGGAGGGCATACTATAGTATGTCGTTTTTCACGATTTCGGAGGATTTGAAAAAAAGGTGAAAATCACGCAAAAGCGAAAGGCTATAGTCCATGGTGTCGGAGGGCATACTATAGTATGTCGTTTTTCACGATTTCGGAGGATTTGAAAAAAAGGTGAAAATCACGCAAAAGCGAAAGGCTATAGTCCATGGTGTCGGAGGGCATACTATAGTATGTCGTTTTTCACGATTTCGGAGGATTTAAAAAAAAAGGTGAAAATCACGCAAAAGCGAAAGGCTATAGTCCATGGTGTCGGAGGGCATACTATAGTATGTCGTTTTTCACGATTTCGGAGGATTTGAAAAAAAGGTGAAAATCACGCAAAAGCGAAAGGCTATAGTCCATGGTGTCGGAGGGCATACTATAGTATGTCGTTTTTCACGATTTCGGAGGATTTGAAAAAAAGGTGAAAATCACACAAAAGCGAAAGACTATAATAGTCCATGGTGTCGGAGGGCATACTATAGTATGTCGTTTTTCACGATTTCGGAGGATTAAAAAAAAAGGTGAAAATCACGCAAAAGGGAAAGGCTATAGTCCATGGTGTCGGAGGGCATACTATAGTATGTCGTTTTTCACGATTTCGGAGGATTTGAAAAAAAGGTGAAAATCACGCAAAAGCGAAAGGCTATAGTCCATGGTGTCGGAGAGCATACTATAGTATGTCGTTTTTAACGATTTCGGAGGATTTAAAAAAAAAGGTGAAAATCACGCAAAAGCAAAAGGCTATAGTCCATGGTGTCAGGGGGCATACTATATAGTATGTCGTTTTTCACGATTTCGGAGGATTAAAAAAAAAGGTGAAAATCACGCAAAAGCGAAAGGCTATAGTCCATGGTGTCGGAGGGCATACTATAGTATGTCGTTTTTCACGATTTCGGAGGATTTGAAAAAAAGGTGAAAATCACGCAAAAGTGAAAGGCTATAGTCCATGGTGTCGGAGGGCATACTATAGTATGTCGTTTTTAACGATTTCGGAGGATTTAAAAAAAAAGGTGAAAATCACGCAAAAGCGAAAGGCTATAGTCCATGGTGTCGGAGGGCATACTAGTATGTCGTTTTTCACGATTTCGGAGGATTTTAAAAAAAAAGGTGAAAATCACGCAAAAGCGAAAGGCTATAGTCCATGGTGTCGGAGGGCATACTATAGTATGTCGTTTTTCACGATTTCGGAGGATTTGAAAAAAAGGTGAAAATCACGCAAAAGCGAAAGGCTATAGTCCATGGTGTCGGAGGGCATACTATAGTATGTCGTTTTTCACGATTTCGGAGGATTTGAAAAAAAGGTGAAAATCACGCAAAAGCGAAAGGCTATAGTCCATGGTGTCGGAGGGCATACTATAGTATGTCGTTTTTCACGATTTCGGAGGATTTAAAAAAAAAAGGTGAAAATCACGCAAAAGCGAAAGGCTATAGTCCATGGTGTCGGAGGGCATACTATAGTATGTCGTTTTTCACGATTTCGGAGGATTTAAAAAAAAAAGGTGAAAATCACGCAAAAGCGAAAGGCTATAGTCCATGGTGTCGGAGGGCATACTATAGTATGTGGTTTTTCACGATTTCGGAGGATTTAAAAAAAAAGGTGAAAATCACGCAAAAGCGAAAGGCTATCGTCCATGGTGTCGGAGGGCATACTATTGTATGTCGTTTTTCACGATTTCGGAGGATTTGAAAAAAAGGTGAAAATCACGCAAAAGCGAAAGGCTATAGTCCATGGTGTCGGAGAGCATACTATAGTATGTCGTTTTTAACGATTTCGGAGGATTTAAAAAAAAAGGTGAAAATCACGCAAAAGCAAAAGGCTATAGTCCATGGTGTCGGAGGGCATACTATAGTATGTCGTTTTTCACGATTTCGGAGGATTAAAAAAAAAGGTGAAAATCACGCAAAAGCGAAAGGCTATAGTCCATGGTGTCGGAGGGCATACTATAGTATGTCGTTTTTCACGATTTCGGAGGATTTGAAAAAAAGGTGAAAATCACGCAAAAGCGAAAGGCTATAGTCCATGGTGTGGGAGGGCATACTATAGTATGTCGTTTTTCACGATTTCGGAGGATTTAAAAAAAAAGGTGAAAATCACGCAAAAGCGAAAGGCTATAGTCCATGTTGTCGGAGGGCATACTATAGTATGTCGTTTTTCACGATTTCGGAGGATTTGAAAAAAAGGTGAAAATCACGCAAAAGCGAAAGGCTATAGTCCATGGTGTCGGAGGGCATACTATAGTATGTCGTTTTTCACGATTTCGGAGGATTAAAAAAAAAGGTGAAAATCACGCAAAAGCGAAAGGCTATAGTCCATGGTGTCGGAGGGCATACTATAGTATGTCGTTTTTCACGATTTCGGAGGATTTAAAAAAAAAAAAGGTGAAAATCACGCAAAAGCGAAAGGCTATAGTCCATGGTGTCGGAGGGCATACTATAGTATGTCGTTTTTCACGATTTCGGAGGATTTGAAAAAAAGGTGAAAATCACGCAAAAGCGAAAGGCTATAGTCCATGGTGTCGGAGGGCATACTATAGTATGTCGTTTTTCACGATTTCGGAGGATTTAAAAAAAAAAGGTGAAAATCACGCAAAAGCGAAAGGCTATAGTCCATGGTGTCGGAGGGCATACTATTGTATGTCGTTTTTCACGATTTCGGAGGATTTGAAAAAAAGGTGAAAATCACGCAAAAGCGAAAGGCTATAGTCCATGGTGTCGGAGAGCATACTATAGTATGTCGTTTTTAACGATTTCGGAGGATTTAAAAAAAAAGGTGAAAATCACGCAAAAGCAAAAGGCTATAGTCCATGGTGTCGGAGGGCATACTATAGTATGTCGTTTTTAACGATTTCGGAGGATTAAAAAAAAAGGTGAAAATCACGCAAAAGCGAAAGGCTATAGTCCATGGTGTCGGAGGGCATACTATAGTATGTCGTTTTTCACGATTTCGGAGGATTTGAAAAAAAGGTGAAAATCACGCAAAAGCGAAAGGCTATAGTCCATGGTGTCGGAGGGCATACTATAGTATGTCGTTTTTAACGATTTCGGAGGATTTAAAAAAAAAGGTGAAAATCACGCAAAAGCGAAAGGCTATAGTCCATGGTGTCGGAGGGCATACTAGTATGTCGTTTTTCACGATTTCGGAGGATTTTAAAAAAAAAGGTGAAAATCACGCAAAAGCGAAAGGCTATAGTCCATGGTGTCGGAGGGCATACTATAGTATGTCGTTTTTCACGATTTCGGAGGATTTGAAAAAAAGGTGAAAATCACGCAAAAGCGAAAGGCTATAGTCCATGGTGTCGGAGGGCATACTATAGTATGTCGTTTTTCACGATTTCGGAGGATTAAAAAAAAAGGTGAAAATCACGCAAAAGCGAAAGGCTATAGTCCATGGTGTCGGAGGGCATACTATAGTATGTCGTTTTTCACGATTTCGGAGGATTTGAAAAAAAGGTGAAAATCACGCAAAAGCGAAAGGCTATAGTCCATGGTGTCGGAGGGCATACTATAGTATGTCGTTTTTCACGATTTCGGAGGATTTGAAAAAAAGGTGAAAATCACGCAAAAGCGAAAGGCTATAGTCCATGGTGTCGGAGGGCATACTATAGTATGTCGTTTTTCACGATTTCGGAGGATTTGAAAAAAAGGTGAAAATCACGCAAAAGCGAAAGGCTATAGTCCATGGTGTCGGAGGGCATACTATAGTATGTCGTTTTTCACGATTTCGGAGGATTTAAAAAAAAAGGTGAAAATCACGCAAAAGCGAAAGGCTATAGTCCATGGTGTCGGAGGGCATACTATAGTATGTCGTTTTTCACGATTTCGGAGGATTTGAAAAAAAGGTGAAAATCACGCAAAAGCGAAAGGCTATAGTCCATGGTGTCGGAGGGCATACTATAGTATGTCGTTTTTCACGATTTCGGAGGATTTGAAAAAAAGGTGAAAATCACACAAAAGCGAAAGACTATAGTCCATGGTGTCGGAGGGCATACTATAGTATGTCGTTTTTCACGATTTCGGAGGATTAAAAAAAAAGGTGAAAATCACGCAAAAGGGAAAGGCTATAGTCCATGGTGTCGGAGGGCATACTATAGTATGTCGTTTTTCACGATTTCGGAGGATTTGAAAAAAAGGTGAAAATCACGCAAAAGCGAAAGGCTATAGTCCATGGTGTCGGAGAGCATACTATAGTATGTCGTTTTTAACGATTTCGGAGGATTTAAAAAAAAAGGTGAAAATCACGCAAAAGCAAAAGGCTATAGTCCATGGTGTCAGGGGGCATACTATATAGTATGTCGTTTTTCACGATTTCGGAGGATTAAAAAAAAAGGTGAAAATCACGCAAAAGCGAAAGGCTATAGTCCATGGTGTCGGAGGGCATACTATAGTATGTCGTTTTTCACGATTTCGGAGGATTTGAAAAAAAGGTGAAAATCACGCAAAAGCGAAAGGCTATAGTCCATGGTGTCGGAGGGCATACTATAGTATGTCGTTTTTAACGATTTCGGAGGATTTAAAAAAAAAGGTGAAAATCACGCAAAAGCGAAAGGCTATAGTCCATGGTGTCGGAGGGCATACTAGTATGTCGTTTTTCACGATTTCGGAGGATTTTTAAAAAAAAGGTGAAAATCACGCAAAAGCGAAAGGCTATAGTCCATGGTGTCGGAGGGCATACTATAGTATGTCGTTTTTCACGATTTCGGAGGATTTGAAAAAAAGGTGAAAATCACGCAAAAGCGAAAGGCTATAGTCCATGGTGTCGGAGGGCATACTATAGTATGTCGTTTTTCACGATTTCGGAGGATTTGAAAAAAAGGTGAAAATCACGCAAAAGCGAAAGGCTATAGTCCATGGTGTCGGAGGGCATACTATAGTATGTCGTTTTTCACGATTTCGGAGGATTTAAAAAAAAAAGGTGAAAATCACGCAAAAGCGAAAGGCTATAGTCCATGGTGTCGGAGGGCATACTATAGTATGTCGTTTTTCACGATTTCGGAGGATTTAAAAAAAAAAGGTGAAAATCACGCAAAAGCGAAAGGCTATAGTCCATGGTGTCGGAGGGCATACTATAGTATGTGGTTTTTCACGATTTCGGAGGATTTAAAAAAAAAGGTGAAAATCACGCAAAAGCGAAAGGCTATCGTCCATGGTGTCGGAGGGCATACTATTGTATGTCGTTTTTCACGATTTCGGAGGATTTGAAAAAAAGGTGAAAATCACGCAAAAGCGAAAGGCTATAGTCCATGGTGTCGGAGAGCATACTATAGTATGTCGTTTTTAACGATTTCGGAGGATTTAAAAAAAAAGGTGAAAATCACGCAAAAGCAAAAGGCTATAGTCCATGGTGTCGGAGGGCATACTATAGTATGTCGTTTTTCACGATTTCGGAGGATTAAAAAAAAAGGTGAAAATCACGCAAAAGCGAAAGGCTATAGTCCATGGTGTCGGAGGGCATACTATAGTATGTCGTTTTTCACGATTTCGGAGGATTTGAAAAAAAGGTGAAAATCACGCAAAAGCGAAAGGCTATAGTCCATGGTGTGGGAGGGCATACTATAGTATGTCGTTTTTCACGATTTCGGAGGATTTAAAAAAAAAGGTGAAAATCACGCAAAAGCGAAAGGCTATAGTCCATGTTGTCGGAGGGCATACTATAGTATGTCGTTTTTCACGATTTCGGAGGATTTGAAAAAAAGGTGAAAATCACGCAAAAGCGAAAGGCTATAGTCCATGGTGTCGGAGGGCATACTATAGTATGTCGTTTTTCACGATTTCGGAGGATTAAAAAAAAAGGTGAAAATCACGCAAAAGCGAAAGGCTATAGTCCATGGTGTCGGAGGGCATACTATAGTATGTCGTTTTTCACGATTTCGGAGGATTTAAAAAAAAAAAAGGTGAAAATCACGCAAAAGCGAAAGGCTATAGTCCATGGTCTCGGACCGCATACTAGTATGTCGTTTTTCACGATTTTGGAGGATTTTTAAAAAAAAGGTGAAAATCACGCAAAAGCGAAAGGCTATAGTCCATGGTGTCGGAGGGCATACTATAGTATGTCGTTTTTCACGATTACGGAGGATTTAAAAAAAAAAGGTGAAAATCACGCAAAAGCGAAAGGCTATAGTCCATGGTGTCGGAGGGCATACTATAGTATGTCGTTTTTCACGATTTCGGAGGATTTAAAAAAAAAAGGTGAAAATCACGCAAAAGCGAAAGGCTATAGTCCATGGTGTCGGAGGGCATACTATAGTATGTGGTTTTTCACGATTTCGGAGGATTTAAAAAAAAAGGTGAAAATCACGCAAAAGCGAAAGGCTATAGTCCATGGTGTCGGAGGGCATACTATAGTATGTGGTTTTTCACGATTTCGGAGGATTTAAAAAAAAAGGTGAAAATCACGCAAAAGCGAAAGGCTATCGTCCATGGTGTCGGAGGGCATACTATTGTATGTCGTTTTTCACGATTTCGGAGGATTTGAAAAAAAGGTGAAAATCACGCAAAAGCGAAAGGCTATAGTCCATGGTGTCGGAGAGCATACTATAGTATGTCGTTTTTAACGATTTCGGAGGATTTAAAAAAAAAGGTGAAAATCACGCAAAAGCAAAAGGCTATAGTCCATGGTGTCGGAGGGCATACTATAGTATGTCGTTTTTCACGATTTCGGAGGATTAAAAAAAAAGGTGAAAATCACGCAAAAGCGAAAGGCTATAGTCCATGGTGTCGGAGGGCATACTATAGTATGTCGTTTTTCACGATTTCGGAGGATTTGAAAAAAAGGTGAAAATCACGCAAAAGCGAAAGGCTATAGTCCATGGTGTGGGAGGGCATACTATAGTATGTCGTTTTTCACGATTTCGGAGGATTTAAAAAAAAAGGTGAAAATCACGCAAAAGCGAAAGGCTATAGTCCATGTTGTCGGAGGGCATACTATAGTATGTCGTTTTTCACGATTTCGGAGGATTTGAAAAAAAGGTGAAAATCACGCAAAAGCGAAAGGCTATAGTCCATGGTGTCGGAGGGCATACTATAGTATGTCGTTTTTCACGATTTCGGAGGATTAAAAAAAAAGGTGAAAATCACGCAAAAGCGAAAGGCTATAGTCCATGGTGTCGGAGGGCATACTATAGTATGTCGTTTTTCACGATTTCGGAGGATTTTAAAAAAAAAAGGTGAAAATCACGCAAAAGCGAAAGGCTATAGTCCATGGTCTCGGACCGCATACTAGTATGTCGTTTTTCACGATTTTGGAGGATTTTTAAAAAAAAGGTGAAAATCACGCAAAAGCGAAAGGCTATAGTCCATGATGTCGGAGGGCATACTATAGTATGTCGTTTTTCACGATTTCGGAGGATTTTTAAAAAAAAAGGTGAAAATCACGCAAAAGCGAAAGGCTATAGTCCATGGTGTCGGAGGGCATACTATAGTATGTGGTTTTTCACGATTTTGGAGGATTTAAAAAAAAAGGTGAAAATCACGCAAAAGCGAAAGGCTATAGTCCATGGTGTCGGAGGGCATACTATAGTATGTCGTTTTTCACGATTTCGGAGGATTTGAAAAAAAGGTGAAAATCACGCAAAAGCGAAAGGCTATAGTCCATGGTGTCGGAGAGCATACTATAGTATGTCGTTTTTAACGATTTCGGAGGATTTAAAAAAAATGTGAAAATCACGCGAAAGCAAAAGGCTATAGTCCATGGTGTCGGAGGGCATACTATAGTATGTCGTTTTTCCACGATTTCGGAGGATTAAAAAAAAAGGTGAAAATCACGCAAAAGCGAAAGGCTATAGTCCATGGTGTCGGAGGGCATACTATAGTATGTCGTTTTTCACGATTTCGGAGGATTTGAAAAAAAGGTGAAAATCACGCAAAAGCGAAAGGCTATATAGTCCATGGTGTCGGAGGGCATACTATAGTATGTCGTTTTTCACGATTTCGGAGGATTTAAAAAAAAAGGTGAAAATCACGCAAAAGCGAAAGGCGTGTCGGAGGGCATACTATAGTATGTCGTTTTTCACGATTTCGGAGGATTAAAAAAAAAGGTGAAAATCACGCAAAAGCGAAAGGCTATAGTCCATGGTGTCGGAGGGCATACTATAGTATGTCGTTTTTCACGATTTCGGAGGATTTGAAAAAAAGGTGAAAATCACGCAAAAGCGAAAGGCTATAGTCCATGGTGTCGGAGGGCATACTATAGTATGTCGTTTTTCACGATTTCGGAGGATTTGAAAAAAAGGTGAAAATCACGCAAAAGCGAAAGGCTATAGTCCATGGTGTCGGAGGGCATACTATAGTATGTCGTTTTTCACGATTTCGGAGGATTTGAAAAAAAGGTGAAAATCACGCAAAAGCGAAAGGCTATAGTCCATGGTGTCGGAGGGCATACTATAGTATGTCGTTTTTAACGATTTCGGAGGATTTAAAAAAAAGGTGAAAATCACGCGAAAGCAAAAGGCTATAGTCCATGGTGTCGGAGGGCATACTATAGTATGTCGTTTTTCACGATTTCGGAGGATTAAAAAAAAAGGTGAAAATCACGCAAAAGCGAAAGGCTATAGTCCATGGTGTCGGAGGGCATACTATAGTATGTCGTTTTTCACGATTTCGGAGGATTTGAAAAAAAGGTGAAAATCACGCAAAAGCGAAAGGCTATAGTCCATGGTGTCGGAGGGCATACTATAGTATGTCGTTTTTCACGATTTCGGAGGATTAAAAAAAAAAGGTGAAAATCACGCAAAAGCGAAAGGCTATAGTCCATGGTCTCGGACCGCATACTAGTATGTCGTTTTTCACGATTTCGGAGGATTTAAAAAAAAAAGGTGAAAATCACGCAAAAGCGAAAGGCGTGTCGGAGGGCATACTATAGTATGTAGTTTTTCACGATTTCGGAGGATTAAAAAAAAAGGTGAAAATCACGCAAAAGCGAAAGGCTATAGTCCATGGTGTCGGAGGGCATACTATAGTATGTCGTTTTTCACGATTTCGGAGGATTTGAAAAAAAGGTGAAAATCACGCAAAAGCGAAAGGCTATAGTCCATGGTGTCGGAGGGCATACTATAGTATGTCGTTTTTCACGATTTCGGAGGATTAAAAAAAAAGGTGAAAATCACGCAAAAGCGAAAGGCTATAGTCCATGGTGTCGGAGGGCATACTATAGTATGTCGTTTTTCACGATTTCGGAGGATTTGAAAAAAAGGTGAAAATCACGCAAAAGCGAAAGGCTATAGTCCATGGTGTCGGAGGGCATACTATAGTATGTCGTTTTTCACGATTTCGGAGGATTTGAAAAAAAGTTGAAAATCACGCAAAAGCGAAAGGCTATAGTCCATGGTGTCGGAGGGCATACTATAGTATGTGGTTTTTCACGATTTCGGAGGATTTAAAAAAAAAGGTGAAAATCACGCAAAAGCGAAAGGCTATAGTCCATGGTGTCGGAGGGCATACTATAGTATGTGGTTTTTCACGATTTCGGAGGATTTAAAAAAAAAGGTGAAAATCACGCAAAAGCGAAAGGCTATCGTCCATGGTGTCGGAGGGCATACTATTGTATGTCGTTTTTCACGATTTCGGAGGATTTGAAAAAAAGGTGAAAATCACGCAAAAGCGAAAGGCTATAGTCCATGGTGTCGGAGAGCATACTATAGTATGTCGTTTTTAACGATTTCGGAGGATTTAAAAAAAAAGGTGAAAATCACGCAAAAGCAAAAGGCTATAGTCCATGGTGTCGGAGGGCATACTATAGTATGTCGTTTTTCACGATTTCGGAGGATTAAAAAAAAAGGTGAAAATCACGCAAAAGCGAAAGGCTATAGTCCATGGTGTCGGAGGGCATACTATAGTATGTCGTTTTTCACGATTTCGGAGGATTTGAAAAAAAGGTGAAAATCACGCAAAAGCGAAAGGCTATAGTCCATGGTGTGGGAGGGCATACTATAGTATGTCGTTTTTCACGATTTCGGAGGATTTAAAAAAAAAGGTGAAAATCACGCAAAAGCGAAAGGCTATAGTCCATGTTGTCGGAGTGCATACTATAGTATGTCGTTTTTCACGATTTCGGAGGATTTGAAAAAAAGGTGAAAATCACGCAAAAGCGAAAGGCTATAGTCCATGGTGTCGGAGGGCATACTATAGTATGTCGTTTTTCACGATTTCGGAGGATTAAAAAAAAAGGTGAAAATCACGCAAAAGCGAAAGGCTATAGTCCATGGTGTCGGAGGGCATACTATAGTATGTCGTTTTTCACGATTTCGGAGGATTTTTAAAAAAAAAGGTGAAAATCACGCAAAAGCGAAAGGCTATAGTCCATGGTCTCGGACCGCATACTAGTATGTCGTTTTTCACGATTTTGGAGGATTTGAAAAAAAGGTGAAAATCACGCAAAAGCGAAAGGCTATAGTCCATGGTGTCGGAGGGCATACTATAGTATGTCGTTTTTCACGATTTCGGAGGATTTGAAAAAAAGGTGAAAATCACGCAAAAGCGAAAGGCTATAGTCCATGGTGTCGGAGGGCATACTATAGTATGTCGTTTTTCACGATTTCGGAGGATTAAAAAAAAAGGTGAAAATCACGCAAAAGCGAAAGGCTATAGTCCATGGTGTCGGAGGGCATACTATAGTATGTGGTTTTTCACGATTTTGGAGGATTTAAAAAAAAAGGTGAAAATCACGCAAAAGCGAAAGGCTATAGTCCATGGTGTCGGAGGGCATACTATAGTATGTCGTTTTTCACGATTTCGGAGGATTTGAAAAAAAGGTGAAAATCACGCAAAAGCGAAAGGCTATAGTCCATGGTGTCGGAGAGCATACTATAGTATGTCGTTTTTAACGATTTCGGAGGATTTAAAAAAAAGGTGAAAATCACGCGAAAGCAAAAGGCTATAGTCCATGGTGTCGGAGGGCATACTATAGTATGTCGTTTTTCCACGATTTCGGAGGATTAAAAAAAAAGGTGAAAATCACGCAAAAGCGAAAGGCTATAGTCCATGGTGTCGGAGGGCATACTATAGTATGTCGTTTTTCACGATTTCGGAGGATTTGAAAAAAAGGTGAAAATCACGCAAAAGCGAAAGGCTATATAGTCCATGGTGTCGGAGGGCATACTATAGTATGTCGTTTTTCACGATTTCGGAGGATTTAAAAAAAAAGGTGAAAATCACGCAAAAGCGAAAGGCTATAGTCCATGGTCTCGGACCGCATACTAGTATGTCGTTTTTCACGATTTCGGAGGATTTTTAAAAAAAAGGTGAAAATCACGCAAAAGCGAAAGGCGTGTCGGAGGGCATACTATAGTATGTCGTTTTTCACGATTTCGGAGGATTAAAAAAAAAGGTGAAAATCACGCAAAAGCGAAAGGCTATAGTCCATGGTGTCGGAGGGCATACTATAGTATGTCGTTTTTCACGATTTCGGAGGATTTGAAAAAAAGGTGAAAATCACGCAAAAGCGAAAGGCTATAGTCCATGGTGTCGGAGGGCATACTATAGTATGTCGTTTTTCACGATTTCGGAGGATTAAAAAAAAAGGTGAAAATCACGCAAAAGCGAAAGGCTATAGTCCATGGTGTCGGAGGGCATACTATAGTATGTTGTTTTTCACGATTTCGGAGGATTTGAAAAAAAGGTGAAAATCACGCAAAAGCGAAAGGCTATAGTCCATGGTGTCGGAGGGCATACTATAGTATGTCGTTTTTCACGATTTCGGAGGATTTGAAAAAAAGGTGAAAATCACGCAAAAGCGAAAGGCTATAGTCCATGGTGTCGGAGGGCATACTATAGTATGTCGTTTTTCACGATTTCGGAGGATTTGAAAAAAAGGCGAAAATCACGCAAAAGCGAAAGGCTATAGTCCATGGTGTCGGAGGGCATACTATAGTATGTCGTTTTTCACGATTTCGGAGGATTAAAAAAAAAAGGTGAAAATCACGCAAAAGCGAAAGGCTATAGTCCATGGTCTCGGACCGCATACTAGTATGTCGTTTTTCACGATTTCGGAGGATTTAAAAAAAAAAGGTGAAAATCACGCAAAAGCGAAAGGCGTGTCGGAGGGCATACTATAGTATGTCGTTTTTCACGATTTCGGAGGATTAAAAAAAAAGGTGAAAATCACGCAAAAGCGAAAGGCTATAGTCCATGGTGTCGGAGGGCATACTATAGTATGTCGTTTTTCACGATTTCGGAGGATTTGAAAAAAAGGTGAAAATCACGCAAAAGCGAAAGGCTATAGTCCATGGTGTCGGAGGGCATACTATAGTATGTCGTTTTTCACGATTTCGGAGGATTAAAAAAAAAGGTGAAAATCACGCAAAAGCGAAAGGCTATAGTCCATGGTGTCGGAGGGCATACTATAGTATGTCGTTTTTCACGATTTCGGAGGATTTGAAAAAAAGGTGAAAATCACGCAAAAGCGAAAGGCTATAGTCCATGGTGTCGGAGGGCATACTATAGTATGTCGTTTTTCACGATTTCGGAGGATTTGAAAAAAAGGTGAAAATCACGCAAAAGCGAAAGGCTATAGTCCATGGTGTCGGAGGGCATACTATAGTATGTGGTTTTTCACGATTTTGGAGGATTTAAAAAAAAAGGTGAAAATCACGCAAAAGCGAAAGGCTATAGTCCATGGTGTCGGAGGGCATACTATAGTATGTCGTTTTTCACGATTTCGGAGGATTTGAAAAAAAGGTGAAAATCACGCAAAAGCGAAAGGCTATAGTCCATGGTGTCGGAGAGCATACTATAGTATGTCGTTTTTAACGATTTCGGAGGATTTAAAAAAAAGGTGAAAATCACGCGAAAGCAAAAGGCTATAGTCCATGGTGTCGGAGGGCATACTATAGTATGTCGTTTTTCACGATTTCGGAGGATTAAAAAAAAAGGTGAAAATCACGCAAAAGCGAAAGGCTATAGTCCATGGTGTCGGAGGGCATACTATAGTATGTCGTTTTTCACGATTTCGGAGGATTTGAAAAAAAGGTGAAAATCACGCAAAAGCGAAAGGCTATAGTCCATGGTGTCGGAGGGCATACTATAGTATGTCGTTTTTCACGATTTCGGAGGATTAAAAAAAAAAGGTGAAAATCACGCAAAAGCGAAAGGCTATAGTCCATGGTCTCGGACCGCATACTAGTATGTCGTTTTTCACGATTTCGGAGGATTTAAAAAAAAAAGGTGAAAATCACGCAAAAGCGAAAGGCGTGTCGGAGGGCATACTATAGTATGTCGTTTTTCACGATTTCGGAGGATTAAAAAAAAAGGTGAAAATCACGCAAAAGCGAAAGGCTATAGTCCATGGTGTCGGAGGGCATACTATAGTATGTCGTTTTTCACGATTTCGGAGGATTTGAAAAAAAGGTGAAAATCACGCAAAAGCGAAAGGCTATAGTCCATGGTGTCGGAGGGCATACTATAGTATGTCGTTTTTCACGATTTCGGAGGATTTAAAAAAAAAGGTGAAAATCACGCAAAAGCGAAAGGCTATAGTCCATGGTGTCGGAGGGCATACTATAGTATGTCGTTTTTCACGATTTCGGAGGATTTGAAAAAAAGGTGAAAATCACGCAAAAGCGAAAGGCTATAGTCCATGGTGTCGGAGGGCATACTATAGTATGTCGTTTTTCACGATTTCGGAGGATTTGAAAAAAAGGTGAAGATCACGCAAAAGCGAAAGGCTATAGTCCATGGTGTCGGAGAGCATACTATAGTATGTCGTTTTTAACGATTTCGGAGGATTTAAAAAAAAGGTGAAAATCACGCGAAAGCAAAAGGCTATAGTCCATGGTGTCGGAGGGCATACTATAGTATGTCGTTTTTCACGATTTCGGAGGATTACAAAAAAAGGTGAAAATCACGCAAAAGCGAAAGGCTATAGTCCATGGTGTCGGAGGGCATACTATAGTATGTCGTTTTTCACGATTTCGGAGGATTTGAAAAAAAGGTGAAAATCACGCAAAAGCGAAAGGCTATAGTCCATGGTGTCGGAGGGCATACTATAGTATGTCGTTTTTCACGATTTCGGAGGATTTAAAAAAAAAGGTGAAAATCACGCAAAAGCGAAAGGCTATAGTCCATGGTCTCGGACCGCATACTAGTATGTCGTTTTTCACGATTTCGGAGGATTTAAAAAAAAAAGGTGAAAATCACGCAAAAGCGAAAGGCGTGTCGGAGGGCATACTATAGTATGTCGTTTTTCACGATTTCGGAGGATTAAAAAAAAAGGTGAAAATCACGAAAAAGCGAAAGGCTATAGTCCATGGTGTCGGAGGGCATACTATAGTATGTCGTTTTTCACGATTTCGGAGGATTTAAAAAAAAAGGTGAAAATCACGCAAAAGCGAAAGGCTATAGTCCATGGTGTCGGAGGGCATACTATAGTATGTTGTTTTTCACGATTTCGGAGGATTTAAAAAAAAAGGTGAAAATCACGCAAAAGCGAAAGGCTATAGTCCATGGTGTCGGAGGGCATACTATAGTATGTCGTTTTTCACGATTTCGGAGGATTTGAAAAAAAGGTGAAAATCACGCAAAAGCGAAAGGCTATAGTCCATGGTGTCGGAGGGCATACTATAGTATGTTGTTTTTCACGATTTCGGAGGATTTGAAAAAAAGGTGAAAATCACACAAAAGCGAAAGGCTATAGTCCATGGTGTCGGAGGGCATACTATAGTATGTCGTTTTTCACGATTTCGGAGGATTTGAAAAAAAGGTGAAAATCACGCAAAAGCGAAAGGCTATAGTCCATGGTGTCGGAGAGCATACTATAGTATGTCGTTTTTAACGATTTCGGAGGATTTAAAAAAAAAGGTGAAAATCACGCAAAAGCGAAAGGCTATAGTCCATGGTGTCGGAGGGCATACTATAGTATGTCGTTTTTCACGATTTCGGAGGATTTGAAAAAAAGGTGAAAATCACGCAAAAGCGAAAGGCTATAGTCCATGGTGTCGGAGGGCATACTATAGTATGTCGTTTTTCACGATTTCGGAGGATTAAAAAAAAAAGGTGAAAATCACGCAAAAGCGAAAGGCTATAGTCCATGGTCTCGGACCGCATACTAGTATGTCGTTTTTCACGATTTCGGAGGATTTAAAAAAAAAAGGTGAAAATCACGCAAAAGCGAAAGGCGTGTCGGAGGGCATACTATAGTATGTCGTTTTTCACGATTTCGGAGGATTAAAAAAAAAGGTGAAAATCACGCAAAAGCGAAAGGCTATAGTCCATGGTGTCGGAGGGCATACTATAGTATGTCGTTTTTCACGATTTCGGAGGATTTGAAAAAAAGGTGAAAATCACGCAAAAGCGAAAGGCTATAGTCCATGGTGTCGGAGGGCATACTATAGTATGTCGTTTTTCACGATTTCGGAGGATTTAAAAAAAAAGGTGAAAATCACGCAAAAGCGAAAGGCTATAGTCCATGGTGTCGGAGGGCATACTATAGTATGTCGTTTTTCACGATTTCGGAGGATTTGAAAAAAAGGTGAAAATCACGCAAAAGCGAAAGGCTATAGTCCATGGTGTCGGAGGGCATACTATAGTATGTCGTTTTTCACGATTTCGGAGGATTTGAAAAAAAGGTGAAGATCACGCAAAAGCGAAAGGCTATAGTCCATGGTGTCGGAGAGCATACTATAGTATGTCGTTTTTAACGATTTCGGAGGATTTAAAAAAAAGGTGAAAATCACGCGAAAGCAAAAGGCTATAGTCCATGGTGTCGGAGGGCATACTATAGTATGTCGTTTTTCACGATTTCGGAGGATTACAAAAAAAGGTGAAAATCACGCAAAAGCGAAAGGCTATAGTCCATGGTGTCGGAGGGCATACTATAGTATGTCGTTTTTCACGATTTCGGAGGATTTGAAAAAAAGGTGAAAATCACGCAAAAGCGAAAGGCTATAGTCCATGGTGTCGGAGGGCATACTATAGTATGTCGTTTTTCACGATTTCGGAGGATTTAAAAAAAAAGGTGAAAATCACGCAAAAGCGAAAGGCTATAGTCCATGGTCTCGGACCGCATACTAGTATGTCGTTTTTCACGATTTCGGAGGATTTAAAAAAAAAAGGTGAAAATCACGCAAAAGCGAAAGGCGTGTCGGAGGGCATACTATAGTATGTCGTTTTTCACGATTTCGGAGGATTAAAAAAAAAGGTGAAAATCACGAAAAAGCGAAAGGCTATAGTCCATGGTGTCGGAGGGCATACTATAGTATGTCGTTTTTCACGATTTCGGAGGATTTAAAAAAAAAGGTGAAAATCACGCAAAAGCGAAAGGCTATAGTCCATGGTGTCGGAGGGCATACTATAGTATGTTGTTTTTCACGATTTCGGAGGATTTAAAAAAAAAGGTGAAAATCACGCAAAAGCGAAAGGCTATAGTCCATGGTGTCGGAGGGCATACTATAGTATGTCGTTTTTCACGATTTCGGAGGATTTGAAAAAAAGGTGAAAATCACGCAAAAGCGAAAGGCTATAGTCCATGGTGTCGGAGGGCATACTATAGTATGTTGTTTTTCACGATTTCGGAGGATTTGAAAAAAAGGTGAAAATCACACAAAAGCGAAAGGCTATAGTCCATGGTGTCGGAGGGCATACTATAGTATGTCGTTTTTCACGATTTCGGAGGATTTGAAAAAAAGGTGAAAATCACGCAAAAGCGAAAGGCTATAGTCCATGGTGTCGGAGAGCATACTATAGTATGTCGTTTTTAACGATTTCGGAGGATTTAAAAAAAAAGGTGAAAATCACGCAAAAGCAAAAGGCTATAGTCCATGGTGTCAGGGGGCATACTATATAGTATGTCGTTTTTCACGATTTCGGAGGATTAAAAAAAAAGGTGAAAATCACGCAAAAGCGAAAGGCTATAGTCCATGGTGTCGGAGGGCATACTATAGTATGTCGTTTTTCACGATTTCGGAGGATTTGAAAAAAAGGTGAAAATCACGCAAAAGCGAAAGGCTATAGTCCATGGTGTCGGAGGGCATACTATAGTATGTCGTTTTTCACGATTTCGGAGGATTTTAAAAAAAGGTGAAAATCACGCAAAAGCGAAAGGCTATAGTCCATGGTGTCGGAGGGCATACTAGTATGTCGTTTTTCACGATTTCGGAGGATTTTAAAAAAAAAGGTGAAAATCACGCAAAAGCGAAAGGCGTGTCGGAGGGCATACTATAGTATGTCGTTTTTCACGATTTCGGAGGATTAAAAAAAAAGGTGAAAATCACGCAAAAGCGAAAGGCTATAGTCCATGGTGTCGGAGGGCATACTATAGTATGTCGTTTTTCACGATTTCGGAGGATTTGAAAAAAAGGTGAAAATCACGCAAAAGCGAAAGGCTATAGTCCATGGTGTCGGAGGGCATACTATAGTATGTCGTTTTTCACGATTTCGGAGGATTTAAAAAAAAAGGTGAAAATCACGCAAAAGCGAAAGGCTATAGTCCATGGTGTCGGAGGGCATACTATAGTATGTCGTTTTTCACGATTTCGGAGGATTTGAAAAAAAGGTGAAAATCACGCAAAAGTGAAAGGCTATAGTCCATGGTGTCGGAGGGCATACTATAGTATGTCGTTTTTCACAATTTCGGAGGATTTGAAAAAAAGGTGAAAATCACGCAAAAGCGAAAGGCTATAGTCCATGGTGTCGGAGGGCATACTATAGTATGTCGTTTTTCACGATTTCGGAGGATTTAAAAAAAAAGGTGAAAATCACGCAAAAGCGAAAGGCTATAGTCCATGGTGTCGGAGGGCATACTATAGTATGTCGTTTTTCACGATTTCGGAGGATTTGAAAAAAAGGTGAAAATCACGCAAAAGCGAAAGGCTATAGTCCATGGTGTCGGAGGGCATACTATAGTATGTCGTTTTTCACGATTTCGGAGGATTTGAAAAAAAGGTGAAAATCACGCAAAAGCGAAAGGCTATAGTCCATGGTGTCGGAGGGCATACTATAGTATGTCGTTTTTCACGATTTCGGAGGATTTGAAAAAAAGGTGAAAATCACGCAAAAGCGAAAGGCTATAGTCCATGGTGTCGGAGGGCATACTATAGTATGTGGTTTTTCACGATTTTGGAGGATTTAAAAAAAAAGGTGAAAATCACGCAAAAGCGAAAGGCTATAGTCCATGGTGTCGGAGGGCATACTATAGTATGTCGTTTTTCACGATTTCGGAGGATTTGAAAAAAAGGTGAAAATCACGCAAAAGCGAAAGGCTATAGTCCATGGTGTCGGAGAGCATACTATAGTATGTCGTTTTTAACGATTTCGGAGGATTTAAAAAAAAGGTGAAAATCACGCGAAAGCAAAAGGCTATAGTCCATGGTGTCGGAGGGCATACTATAGTATGTCGTTTTTCACGATGTCGGAGGATTAAAAAAAAAGGTGAAAATCACGCAAAAGCGAAAGGCTATAGTCCATGGTGTCGGAGGGCATACTATAGTATGTCGTTTTTCACGATTTCGGAGGATTTGAAAAAAAGGTGAAAATCACGCAAAAGCGAAAGGCTATAGTCCATGGTGTCGGAGGGCATACTATAGTATGTCGTTTTTCACGATTTCGGAGGATTTTAAAAAAAAGGTGAAAATCACGCAAAAGCGAAAGGCTATAGTCCATGGTCTCGGACCGCATACTAGTATGTCGTTTTTCACGATTTCGGAGGATTTAAAAAAAAAAGGTGAAAATCACGCAAAAGCGAAAGGCGTGTCGGAGGGCATACTATAGTATGTCGTTTTTCACGATTTCGGAGGATTAAAAAAAAAGGTGAAAATCACGCAAAAGCGAAAGGCTATAGTCCATGGTGTCGGAGGGCATACTATAGTATGTCGTTTTTCACGATTTCGGAGGATTTGAAAAAAAGGTGAAAATCACGCAAAAGCGAAAGGCTATAGTCCATGGTGTCGGAGGGCATACTATAGTATGTCGTTTTTCACGATTTCGGAGGATTTAAAAAAAAAGGTGAAAATCACGCAAAAGCGAAAGGCTATAGTCCATGGTGTCGGAGGGCATACTATAGTATGTCGTTTTTCACGATTTCGGAGGATTTGAAAAAAAGGTGAAAATCACGCAAAAGCGAAAGGCTATAGTCCATGGTGTCGGAGGGCATACTATAGTATGTCGTTTTTCACAATTTCGGAGGATTTGAAAAAAAGGTGAAAATCACGCAAAAGCGAAAGGCTATAGTCCATGGTGTCGGAGGGCATACTATAGTATGTCGTTTTTCACGATTTCGGAGGATTTGAAAAAAAGGTGAAAATCACGCAAAAGCGAAAGGCTATAGTCCATGGTGTCGGAGGGCATACTATAGTATGTCGTTTTTCACGATTTCGGAGGATTTGAAAAAAAGGTGAAAATCACGCAAAAGCGAAAGGCTATAGTCCATGGTGTCGGAGGGCATACTATAGTATGTGGTTTTTCACGATTTTGGAGGATTTAAAAAAAAAGGTGAAAATCACGCAAAAGCGAAAGGCTATAGTCCATGGTGTCGGAGGGCATACTATAGTATGTCGTTTTTCACGATTTCGGAGGATTAAAAAAAAAGGTGAAAATCACGCAAAAGCGAAAGGCTATAGTCCATGGTGTCGGAGAGCATACTATAGTATGTCGTTTTTAACGATTTCGGAGGATTTAAAAAAAAGGTGAAAATCACGCGAAAGCAAAAGGCTATAGTCCATGGTGTCGGAGGGCATACTATAGTATGTCGTTTTTCACGATTTCGGAGGATTAAAAAAAAAGGTGAAAATCACGCAAAAGCGAAAGGCTATAGTCCATGGTGTCGGAGGGCATACTATAGTATGTCGTTTTTCACGATTTCGGAGGATTTGAAAAAAAGGTGAAAATCACGCAAAAGCGAAAGGCTATAGTCCATGGTGTCGGAGGGCATACTATAGTATGTCGTTTTTCACGATTTCGGAGGATTTAAAAAAAAAGGTGAAAATCACGCAAAAGCGAAAGGCTATAGTCCATGGTCTCGGACCGCATACTAGTATGTCGTTTTTCACGATTTCGGAGGATTTAAAAAAAAAAGGTGAAAATCACGCAAAAGCGAAAGGCGTGTCGGAGGGCATACTATAGTATGTCGTTTTTCACGATTTCGGAGGATTAAAAAAAAAGGTGAAAATCACGCAAAAGCGAAAGGCTATAGTCCATGGTGTCGGAGGGCATACTATAGTATGTCGTTTTTCACGATTTCGGAGGATTTGAAAAAAAGGTGAAAATCACGCAAAAGCGAAAGGCTATAGTCCATGGTGTCGGAGGGCATACTATAGTATGTCGTTTTTCACGATTTCGGAGGATTTAAAAAAAAAAGGTGAAAATCACGCAAAAGCGAAAGGCTATAGTCCATGGTGTCGGAGGGCATACTATAGTATGTCGTTTTTCACGATTTCGGAGGATTTGAAAAAAAGGTGAAAATCACGCAAAAGCGAAAGGCTATAGTCCATGGTGTCGGAGGGCATACTATAGTATGTCGTTTTTCACGATTTCGGAGGATTAAAAAAAAAGGTGAAAATCACGCAAAAGCGAAAGGCTATAGTCCATGGTGTCGGAGGGCATACTATAGTATGTCGTTTTTCACGATTTCGGAGGATTTAAAAAAAAAGGTGAAAATCACGCAAAAGCGAAAGGCTATAGTCCATGGTCTCGGACCGCATACTAGTATGTCGTTTTTAACGATTTCGGAGGATTTAAAAAAAAAAAGGTGAAAATCACGCAAAAGCGAAAGGCTATAGTCCATGGTGTCGGAGGGCATACTATAGTATGTCGTTTTTCACGATTTCGGAGGATTTGAAAAAAATGTGAAAATCACGCAAAAGCGAAAGGCTATAGTCCATGGTGTCGGAGGGCATACTATAGTATGTCGTTTTTCACGATTTCGGAGGATTTGAAAAAAAGGTGAAAATCACGCAAAAGCGAAAGGCTATAGTCCATGGTGTCGGAGGGCATACTATAGTATGTCGTTTTTCACGATTTCGGAGGATTTGAAAAAAAGGTGAAAATCACGCAAAAGCGAAAGGCTATAGTCCATGGTGTCGGAGGGCATACTATAGTATGTCGTTTTTCACGATTTCGGAGGATTTGAAAAAAAAGGTGAAAATCACGCAAAAGCGAAAGGCTATAGTCCATGGTGTCGGAGGGCATACTATAGTATGTCGTTTTTCACGATTTCGGAGGATTTGAAAAAAAGGTGAAAATCACGCAAAAGCGAAAGGCTATAGTCCATGGTGTCGGAGGGCATACTATAGTATGTCGTTTTTCACGATTTCGGAGGATTTAAAAAAAAGGTGAAAATCACGCGAAAGCAAAAGGCTATAGTCCATGGTGTCGGAGGGCATACTATAGTATGTCGTTTTTCACGATTTCGGAGGATTAAAAAAAAAGGTGAAAATCACGCAAAAGCGAAAGGCTATAGTCCATGGTCTCGGACCGCATACTAGTATGTCGTTTTTCACGATTTCGGAGGATTTAAAAAAAAAAGGTGAAAATCACGCAAAAGCGAAAGGCTATAGTCCATGGTGTCGGAGGGCATACTATAGTATGTCGTTTTTCACAATTTCGGAGGATTTGAAAAAAAGGTGAAAATCACGCAAAAGCGAAAGGCTATAGTCCATGGTGTCGGAGGGCATACTATAGTATGTCGTTTTTCACGATTTCGGAGGATTTAAAAAAAAAGGTGAAAATCACGCAAAAGCGAAAGGCTATAGTCCATGGTGTCGGAGGGCATACTATAGTATGTCGTTTTTCACGATTTCGGAGGATTTGAAAAAAAGGTGAAAATCACGCAAAAGCGAAAGGCTATAGTCCATGGTGTCGGAGAGCATACTATAGTATGTCGTTTTTAACGATTTCGGAGGATTTAAAAAAAAGGTGAAAATCACGCGAAAGCAAAAGGCTATAGTCCATGGTGTCGGAGGGCATACTATAGTATGTCGTTTTTCACGATTTCGGAGGATTAAAAAAAAAGGTGAAAATCACGCAAAAGCGAAAGGCTATAGTCCATGGTCTCGGACCGCATACTAGTATGTCGTTTTTCACGATTTCGGAGGATTTAAAAAAAAAAGGTGAAAATCACGCAAAAGCGAAAGGCTATAGTCCATGGTGTCGGAGGGCATACTATAGTATGTCGTTTTTCACAATTTCGGAGGATTTGAAAAAAAGGTGAAAATCACGCAAAAGCGAAAGGCTATAGTCCATGGTGTCGGAGGGCATACTATAGTATGTCGTTTTTCACGATTTCGGAGGATTTAAAAAAAAAGGTGAAAATCACGCAAAAGCGAAAGGCTATAGTCCATGGTGTCGGAGGGCATACTATAGTATGTCGTTTTTCACGATTTCGGAGGATTTGAAAAAAAGGTGAAAATCACGCAAAAGCGAAAGGCTATAGTCCATGGTGTCGGAGAGCATACTATAGTATGTCGTTTTTAACGATTTCGGAGGATTTAAAAAAAAGGTGAAAATCACGCGAAAGCAAAAGGCTATAGTCCATGGTGTCGGAGGGCATACTATAGTATGTCGTTTTTCACGATTTCGGAGGATTAAAAAAAAAGGTGAAAATCACGCAAAAGCGAAAGGCTATAGTCCATGGTGTCGGAGGGCATACTATAGTATGTCGTTTTTCACGATTTCGGAGGATTTGAAAAAAAGGTGAAAATCACGCAAAAGCGAAAGGCTATAGTCCATGGTGTCGGAGGGCATACTATAGTATGTCGTTTTTCACGATTTCGGAGGATTAAAAAAAAAAGGTGAAAATCACGCAAAAGCGAAAGGCTATAGTCCATGGTCTCGGACCGCATACTAGTATGTCGTTTTTCACGATTTCGGAGGATTTTTAAAAAAAAGGTGAAAATCACGCAAAAGCGAAAGGCGTGTCGGAGGGCATACTATAGTATGTCGTTTTTCACGATTTCGGAGGATTAAAAAAAAAGGTGAAAATCACGCAAAAGCGAAAGGCTATAGTCCATGGTGTCGGAGGGCATACTATAGTATGTCGTTTTTCACGATTTCGGAGGATTTGAAAAAAAGGTGAAAATCACGCAAAAGCGAAAGGCTATAGTCCATGGTGTCGGAGGGCATACTATAGTATGTCGTTTTTCACGATTTCGGAGGATTAAAAAAAAAGGTGAAAATCACGCAAAAGCGAAAGGCTATAGTCCATGGTGTCGGAGGGCATACTATAGTATGTCGTTTTTCACGATTTCGGAGGATTTGAAAAAAAGGTGAAAATCACGCAAAAGCGAAAGGCTATAGTCCATGGTGTCGGAGGGCATACTATAGTATGTCGTTTTTCACGATTTCGGAGGATTTGAAAAAAAGGTGAAAATCACGCAAAAGCGAAAGGCTATAGTCCATGGTGTCGGAGGGCATACTATAGTATGTCGTTTTTCACGATTTCGGAGGATTTGAAAAAAAGGTGAAAATCACGCAAAAGCGAAAGGCTATAGTCCATGGTGTCGGAGGGCATACTATAGTATGTCGTTTTTCACGATTTCGGAGGATTTAAAAAAAAAGGTGAAAATCACGCAAAAGCGAAAGGCTATAGTCCATGGTGTCGGAGGGCATACTATAGTATGTCGTTTTTCACGATTTCGGAGGATTTGAAAAAAAGGTGAAGATCACGCAAAAGCGAAAGGCTATAGTCCATGGTGTCGGAGAGCATACTATAGTATGTCGTTTTTAACGATTTCGGAGGATTTAAAAAAAAGGTGAAAATCACGCGAAAGCAAAAGGCTATAGTCCATGGTGTCGGAGGGCATACTATAGTATGTCGTTTTTCACGATTTCGGAGGATTACAAAAAAAGGTGAAAATCACGCAAAAGCGAAAGGCTATAGTCCATGGTGTCGGAGGGCATACTATAGTATGTCGTTTTTCACGATTTCGGAGGATTTGAAAAAAAGGTGAAAATCACGCAAAAGCGAAAGGCTATAGTCCATGGTGTCGGAGGGCATACTATAGTATGTCGTTTTTCACGATTTCGGAGGATTTTTAAAAAAAGGTGAAAATCACGCAAAAGCGAAAGGCTATAGTCCATGGTCTCGGACCGCATACTAGTATGTCGTTTTTCACGATTTCGGAGGATTTAAAAAAAAAAGGTGAAAATCACGCAAAAGCGAAAGGCGTGTCGGAGGGCATACTATAGTATGTCGTTTTTCACGATTTCGGAGGATTAAAAAAAAAGGTGAAAATCACGCAAAAGCTAAAGGCTATAGTCCATGGTGTCGGAGGGCATACTATAGTATGTCGTTTTTCACGATTTCGGAGGATTAAAAAAAAAGGTGAAAATCACGCAAAAGCGAAAGGCTATAGTCCATGGTGTCGGAGGGCATACTATAGTATGTCGTTTTTCACGATTTCGGAGGATTTAAAAAAAAAGGTGAAAATCACGCAAAAGCGAAAGGCTATAGTCCATGGTGTCGGAGGGCATACTATAGTATGTCGTTTTTCACGATTTCGGAGGATTTGAAAAAAAGGTGAAAATCACGCAAAAGCGAAAGGCTATAGTCCATGGTGTCGGAGGGCATACTATAGTATGTTGTTTTTCACGATTTCGGAGGATTTGAAAAAAAGGTGAAAATCACACAAAAGCGAAAGGCTATAGTCCATGGTGTCGGAGGGCATACTATAGTATGTCGTTTTTCACGATTTCGGAGGATTAAAAAAAAAGGTGAAAATCACGCAAAAGGGAAAGGCTATAGTCCATGGTGTCGGAGGGCATACTATAGTATGTCGTTTTTCACGATTTCGGAGGATTTGAAAAAAAGGTGAAAATCACGCAAAAGCGAAAGGCTATAGTCCATGGTGTCGGAGAGCATACTATAGTATGTCGTTTTTAACGATTTCGGAGGATTTAAAAAAAAAGGTGAAAATCACGCAAAAGCAAAAGGCTATAGTCCATGGTGTCAGGGGGCATACTATATAGTATGTCGTTTTTCACGATTTCGGAGGATTAAAAAAAAAGGTGAAAATCACGCAAAAGCGAAAGGCTATAGTCCATGGTGTCGGAGGGCATACTATAGTATATCGTTTTTCACGATTTCGGAGGATTTGAAAAAAAGGTGAAAATCACGCAAAAGCGAAAGGCTATAGTCCATGGTGTCGGAGGGCATACTATAGTATGTCGTTTTTCACGATTTCGGAGGATTTTAAAAAAAAGGTGAAAATCACGCAAAAGCGAAAGGCTATAGTCCATGGTGTCGGAGGGCATACTAGTATGTCGTTTTTCACGATTTCGGAGGATTTTAAAAAAAAAAGGTGAAAATCACGCAAAAGCGAAAGGCGTGTCGGAGGGCATACTATAGTATGTCGTTTTTCACGATTTCGGAGGATTAAAAAAAAAGGTGAAAATCACGCAAAAGCGAAAGGCTATAGTCCATGGTGTCGGAGGGCATACTATAGTATGTCGTTTTTCACGATTTCGGAGGATTTGAAAAAAAGGTGAAAATCACGCAAAAGCGAAAGGCTATAGTCCATGGTGTCGGAGGGCATACTATAGTATGTCGTTTTTCACGATTTCGGAGGATTTAAAAAAAAAGGTGAAAATCACGCAAAAGGGAAAGGCTATAGTCCATGGTGTCGGAGGGCATACTATAGTATGTCGTTTTTCACGATTTCGGAGGATTTGAAAAAAAGGTGAAAATCACGCAAAAGCGAAAGGCTATAGTCCATGGTGTCGGAGAGCATACTATAGTATGTCGTTTTTAACGATTTCGGAGGATTTAAAAAAAAAGGTGAAAATCACGCAAAAGCAAAAGGCTATAGTCCATGGTGTCAGGGGGCATACTATATAGTATGTCGTTTTTCACGATTTCGGAGGATTAAAAAAAAAGGTGAAAATCACGCAAAAGCGAAAGGCTATAGTCCATGGTGTCGGAGGGCATACTATAGTATATCGTTTTTCACGATTTCGGAGGATTTGAAAAAAAGGTGAAAATCACGCAAAAGCGAAAGGCTATAGTCCATGGTGTCGGAGGGCATACTATAGTATGTCGTTTTTCACGATTTCGGAGGATTTTAAAAAAAAAGGTGAAAATCACGCAAAAGCGAAAGGCTATAGTCCATGGTGTCGGAGGGCATACTAGTATGTCGTTTTTCACGATTTCGGAGGATTTTAAAAAAAAAGGTGAAAATCACGCAAAAGCGAAAGGCGTGTCGGAGGGCATACTATAGTATGTCGTTTTTCACGATTTCGGAGGATTAAAAAAAAAGGTGAAAATCACGCAAAAGCGAAAGGCTATAGTCCATGGTGTCGGAGGGCATACTATAGTATGTTGTTTTTCACGATTTCGGAGGATTTGAAAAAAAGGTGAAAATCACGCAAAAGCGAAAGGCTATAGTCCATGGTGTCGGAGGGCATACTATAGTATGTCGTTTTTCACGATTTCGGAGGATTTTAAAAAAAAGGTGAAAATCACGCAAAAGCGAAAGGCTATAGTCCATGGTGTCGGAGGGCATACTATAGTATGTCGTTTTTCACGATTTCGGAGGATTTGAAAAAAAGGTGAAAATCACGCAAAAGTGAAAGGCTATAGTCCATGGTGTCGGAGGGCATACTATAGTATGTCGTTTTTCACAATTTCGGAGGATTTGAAAAAAAGGTGAAAATCACGCAAAAGCGAAAGGCTATAGTCCATGGTGTCGGAGGGCATACTATAGTATGTCGTTTTTCACGATTTCGGAGGATTTAAAAAAAAAGGTGAAAATCACGCAAAAGCGAAAGGCTATAGTCCATGGTGTCGGAGGGCATACTATAGTATGTCGTTTTTCACGATTTCGGAGGATTTGAAAAAAAGGTGAAAATCACGCAAAAGCGAAAGGCTATAGTCCATGGTGTCGGAGAGCATACTATAGTATGTCGTTTTTAACGATTTCGGAGGATTTAAAAAAAAAGGTGAAAATCACGCAAAAGCAAAAGGCTATAGTCCATGGTGTCAGGGGGCATACTATATAGTATGTCGTTTTTCACGATTTCGGAGGATTAAAAAAAAAGGTGAAAATCACGCAAAAGCGAAAGGCTATAGTCCATGGTGTCGGAGGGCATACTATAGTATATCGTTTTTCACGATTTCGGAGGATTTGAAAAAAAGGTGAAAATCACGCAAAAGCGAAAGGCTATAGTCCATGGTGTCGGAGGGCATACTATAGTATGTCGTTTTTCACGATTTCGGAGGATTTTAAAAAAAAAGGTGAAAATCACGCAAAAGCGAAAGGCTATAGTCCATGGTGTCGGAGGGCATACTAGTATGTCGTTTTTCACGATTTCGGAGGATTTTAAAAAAAAAGGTGAAAATCACGCAAAAGCGAAAGGCGTGTCGGAGGGCATACTATAGTATGTCGTTTTTCACGATTTCGGAGGATTAAAAAAAAAGGTGAAAATCACGCAAAAGCGAAAGGCTATAGTCCATGGTGTCGGAGGGCATACTATAGTATGTTGTTTTTCACGATTTCGGAGGATTTGAAAAAAAGGTGAAAATCACGCAAAAGCGAAAGGCTATAGTCCATGGTGTCGGAGGGCATACTATAGTATGTCGTTTTTCACGATTTCGGAGGATTTTAAAAAAAAGGTGAAAATCACGCAAAAGCGAAAGGCTATAGTCCATGGTGTCGGAGGGCATACTATAGTATGTCGTTTTTCACGATTTCGGAGGATTTGAAAAAAAGGTGAAAATCACGCAAAAGTGAAAGGCTATAGTCCATGGTGTCGGAGGGCATACTATAGTATGTCGTTTTTCACAATTTCGGAGGATTTGAAAAAAAGGTGAAAATCACGCAAAAGCGAAAGGCTATAGTCCATGGTGTCGGAGGGCATACTATAGTATGTCGTTTTTCACGATTTCGGAGGATTTAAAAAAAAAGGTGAAAATCACGCAAAAGCGAAAGGCTATAGTCCATGGTGTCGGAGGGCATACTATAGTATGTCGTTTTTCACGATTTCGGAGGATTTGAAAAAAAGGTGAAAATCACGCAAAAGCGAAAGGCTATAGTCCATGGTGTCGGAGGGCATACTATAGTATGTCGTTTTTCACGATTTCGGAGGATTTGAAAAAAAGGTGAAAATCACGCAAAAGCGAAAGGCTATAGTCCATGGTGTCGGAGGGCATACTATAGTATGTGGTTTTTCACGATTTTGGAGGATTTAAAAAAAAAGGTGAAAATCACGCAAAAGCGAAAGGCTATAGTCCATGGTGTCGGAGGGCATACTATAGTATGTCGTTTTTCACGATTTCGGAGGATTTGAAAAAAAGGTGAAAATCACGCAAAAGCGAAAGGCTATAGTCCATGGTGTCGGAGAGCATACTATAGTATGTCGTTTTTAACGATTTCGGAGGATTTAAAAAAAAGGTGAAAATCACGCGAAAGCAAAAGGCTATAGTCCATGGTGTCGGAGGGCATACTATAGTATGTCGTTTTTCACGATGTCGGAGGATTAAAAAAAAAGGTGAAAATCACGCAAAAGCGAAAGGCTATAGTCCATGGTGTCGGAGGGCATACTATAGTATGTCGTTTTTCACGATTTCGGAGGATTTGAAAAAAAGGTGAAAATCACGCAAAAGCGAAAGGCTATAGTCCATGGTGTCGGAGGGCATACTATAGTATGTCGTTTTTCACGATTTCGGAGGATTTTAAAAAAAAGGTGAAAATCACGCAAAAGCGAAAGGCTATAGTCCATGGTCTCGGACCGCATACTAGTATGTCGTTTTTCACGATTTCGGAGGATTTAAAAAAAAAAGGTGAAAATCACGCAAAAGCGAAAGGCGTGTCGGAGGGCATACTATAGTATGTCGTTTTTCACGATTTCGGAGGATTAAAAAAAAAGGTGAAAATCACGCAAAAGCGAAAGGCTATAGTCCATGGTGTCGGAGGGCATACTATAGTATGTCGTTTTTCACGATTTCGGAGGATTTGAAAAAAAGGTGAAAATCACGCAAAAGCGAAAGGCTATAGTCCATGGTGTCGGAGGGCATACTATAGTATGTCGTTTTTCACGATTTCGGAGGATTTAAAAAAAAAGGTGAAAATCACGCAAAGGCGAAAGGCTATAGTCCATGGTGTCGGAGGGCATACTATAGTATGTCGTTTTTCACGATTTCGGAGGATTTGAAAAAAAGGTGAAAATCACGCAAAAGCGAAAGGCTATAGTCCATGGTGTCGGAGGGCATACTATAGTATGTCGTTTTTCACAATTTCGGAGGATTTGAAAAAAAGGTGAAAATCACGCAAAAGCGAAAGGCTATAGTCCATGGTGTCGGAGGGCATACTATAGTATGTAGTTTTTCACGATTTCGGAGGATTTAAAAAAAAAGGTGAAAATCACGCAAAAGCGAAAGGCTATAGTCCATGGTGTCGGAGGGCATACTATAGTATGTCGTTTTTCACGATTTCGGAGGATTTGAAAAAAAGGTGAAAATCACGCAAAAGCGAAAGGCTATAGTCCATGGTGTCGGAGGGCATACTATAGTATGTCGTTTTTCACGATTTCGGAGGATTTGAAAAAAAGGTGAAAATCACGCAAAAGCGAAAGGCTATAGTCCATGGTGTCGGAGGGCATACTATAGTATGTCGTTTTTCACGATTTCGGAGGATTTGAAAAAAATGTGAAAATCACGCAAAAGCGAAAGGCTATAGTCCATGGTGTCGGAGGGCATACTATAGTATGTGGTTTTTCACGATTTTGGAGGATTTAAAAAAAAAGGTGAAAATCACGCAAAAGCGAAAGGCTATAGTCCATGGTGTCGGAGGGCATACTATAGTATGTCGTTTTTCACGATTTCGGAGGATTTGAAAAAAAGGTGAAAATCACGCAAAAGCGAAAGGCTATAGTCCATGGTGTCGGAGAGCATACTATAGTATGTCGTTTTTAACGATTTCGGAGGATTTAAAAAAAAGGTGAAAATCACGCGAAAGCAAAAGGCTATAGTCCATGGTGTCGGAGGGCATACTATAGTATGTCGTTTTTCACGATTTCGGAGGATTAAAAAAAAAGGTGAAAATCACGCAAAAGCGAAAGGCTATAGTCCATGGTGTCGGAGGGCATACTATAGTATGTCGTTTTTCACGATTTCGGAGGATTTGAAAAAAAGGTGAAAATCACGCAAAAGCGAAAGGCTATAGTCCATGGTGTCGGAGGGCATACTATAGTATGTCGTTTTTCACGATTTCGGAGGATTTAAAAAAAAAGGTGAAAATCACGCAAAAGCGAAAGGCTATAGTCCATGGTCTCGGACCGCATACTAGTATGTCGTTTTTCACGATTTCGGAGGATTTAAAAAAAAAAGGTGAAAATCACGCAAAAGCGAAAGGCGTGTCGGAGGGCATACTATAGTATGTCGTTTTTCACGATTTCGGAGGATTAAAAAAAAAGGTGAAAATCACGTAAAAGCGAAAGGCTATAGTCCATGGTGTCGGAGGGCATACTATAGTATGTCGTTTTTCACGATTTCGGAGGATTTGAAAAAAAGGTGAAAATCACGCAAAAGCGAAAGGCTATAGTCCATGGTGTCGGAGGGCATACTATAGTATGTCGTTTTTCACGATTTCGGAGGATTTAAAAAAAAAAGGTGAAAATCACGCAAAAGCGAAAGGCTATAGTCCATGGTGTCGGAGGGCATACTATAGTATGTCGTTTTTCACGATTTCGGAGGATTTGAAAAAAAGGTGAAAATCACGCAAAAGCGAAAGGCTATAGTCCATGGTGTCGGAGGGCATACTATAGTATGTCGTTTTTCACGATTTCGGAGGATTAAAAAAAAAGGTGAAAATCACGCAAAAGCGAAAGGCTATAGTCCATGGTGTCGGAGGGCATACTATAGTATGTCGTTTTTCACGATTTCGGAGGATTTAAAAAAAAAGGTGAAAATCACGCAAAAGCGAAAGGCTATAGTCCATGGTCTCGGACCGCATACTAGTATGTCGTTTTTAACGATTTCGGAGGATTTTAAAAAAAAAAGGTGAAAATCACGCAAAAGCGAAAGGCTATCGTCCATGGTGTCGGAGGGCATACTATAGTATGTCGTTTTTCACGATTTCGGAGGATTTGAAAAAAATGTGAAAATCACGCAAAAGCGAAAGGCTATAGTCCATGGTGTCGGAGGGCATACTATAGTATGTCGTTTTTCACGATTTCGGAGGATTTGAAAAAAAGGTGAAAATCACGCAAAAGCGAAAGGCTATAGTCCATGGTGTCGGAGGGCATACTATAGTATGTCGTTTTTCACGATTTCGGAGGATTTGAAAAAAAGGTGAAAATCACGCAAAAGCGAAAGGCTATAGTCCATGGTGTCGGAGGGCATACTATAGTATGTCGTTTTTCACGATTTCGGAGGATTTGAAAAAAAAGGTGAAAATCACGCAAAAGCGAAAGGCTATAGTCCATGGTGTCGGAGGGCATACTATAGTATGTCGTTTTTCACGATTTCGGAGGATTTGAAAAAAAGGTGAAAATCACGCAAAAGCGAAAGGCTATAGTCCATGGTGTCGGAGGGCATACTATAGTATGTCGTTTTTCACGATTTCGGAGGATTTAAAAAAAAGGTGAAAATCACGCGAAAGCAAAAGGCTATAGTCCATGGTGTCGGAGGGCATACTATAGTATGTCGTTTTTCACGATTTCGGAGGATTAAAAAAAAAGGTGAAAATCACGCAAAAGCGAAAGGCTATAGTCCATGGTCTCGGACCGCATACTAGTATGTCGTTTTTCACGATTTCGGAGGATTTAAAAAAAAAAGGTGAAAATCACGCAAAAGCGAAAGGCTATAGTCCATGGTGTCGGAGGGCATACTATAGTATGTCGTTTTTCACAATTTCGGAGGATTTGAAAAAAAGGTGAAAATCACGCAAAAGCGAAAGGCTATAGTCCATGGTGTCGGAGGGCATACTATAGTATGTCGTTTTTCACGATTTCGGAGGATTTAAAAAAAAAGGTGAAAATCACGCAAAAGCGAAAGGCTATAGTCCATGGTGTCGGAGGGCATACTATAGTATGTCGTTTTTCACGATTTCGGAGGATTTGAAAAAAAGGTGAAAATCACGCAAAAGCGAAAGGCTATAGTCCATGGTGTCGGAGGGCATACTATAGTATGTCGTTTTTCACGATTTCGGAGGATTAAAAAAAAAGGTGAAAATCACGCAAAAGCGAAAGGCTATAGTCCATGGTGTCGGAGGGCATACTATAGTATGTCGTTTTTCACGATTTCGGAGGATTTAAAAAAAGGTGAAAATCACGCAAAAGCGAAAGGCTATAGTCCATGGTCTCGGACCGCATACTAGTATGTCGTTTTTCACGATTTTGGAGGATTTAAAAAAAAAAGGTGAAAATCACGCAAAAGCGAAAGGCTATAGTCCATGGTGTCGGAGGGCATACTATAGTATGTCGTTTTTCACGATTTCGGAGGATTTAAAAAAAAAAGGTGAAAATCACGCAAAAGCGAAAGGCTATAGTCCATGGTGTCGGAGGGCATACTATAGTATGTCGTTTTTCACGATTTCGGAGGATTAAAAAAAAAGGTGAAAATCACGCAAAAGCGAAAGGCTATAGTCCATGGTGTCGGAGGGCATACTATAGTATGTCGTTTTTCACGATTTCGGAGGATTTAAAAAAAAAGGTGAAAATCACGCAAAAGCGAAAGGCTATAGTCCATGGTCTCGGACCGCATACTAGTATGTCGTTTTTCACGATTTTGGAGGATTTAAAAAAAAAAAGGTGAAAATCACGCAAAAGCGAAAGGCTATAGTCCATGGTGTCGGAGGGCATACTATAGTATGTCGTTTTTCACGATTTCGGAGGATTTGAAAAAAATGTGAAAATCACGCAAAAGCGAAAGGCTATAGTCCATGGTGTCGGAGAGCATACTATAGTATGTCGTTTTTAACGATTTCGGAGGATTAAAAAAAAAGGTGAAAATCACGCAAAAGCGAAAGGCTATAGTCCATGGTGTCGGAGGGCATACTATAGTATGTCGTTTTTCACGATTTCGGAGGATTTGAAAAAAATGTGAAAATCACGGAAAAGCGAAAGGCTATAGTCCATGGTGTCGGAGAGCATACTATAGTATGTCGTTTTTAACGATTTCGGAGGATTAAAAAAAAAGGTGAAAATCACGCAAAAGCGAAAGGCTATAGTCCATGGTCTCGGACCGCATACTAGTATGTCGTTTTTCACGATTTTGGAGGATTTAAAAAAAAAAGGTGAAAATCACGCAAAAGCGAAAGGCTATAGTCCATGGTGTCGGAGGGCATACTATAGTATGTCGTTTTTCACGATTTCGGAGGATTTAAAAAAAAAAGGTGAAAATCACGCAAAAGCGAAAGGCTATAGTCCATGGTGTCGGAGGGCATACTATAGTATGTCGTTTTTCACGATTTCGGAGGATTTAAAAAAAAAGGTGAAAATCACGCAAAAGCGAAAGGCTATAGTCCATGGTCTCGGACCGCATACTAGTATGTCGTTTTTCACGATTTTGGAGGATTTAAAAAAAAAAGGTGAAAATCACGCAAAAGCGAAAGGCTATAGTCCATGGTGTCGGAGGGCATACTATAGTATGTCGTTTTTCACGATTTCGGAGGATTTAAAAAAAAAAGGTGAAAATCACGCAAAAGCGAAAGGCTATAGTCCATGGTGTCGGAGGGCATACTATAGTATGTCGTTTTTCACGATTTTGGAGGATTAAAAAAAAAGGTGAAAATCACGCAAAAGCGAAAGGCTATAGTCCATGGTGTCGGAGGGCATACTATAGTATGTCGTTTTTCACGATTTCGGAGGATTTAAAAAAAAAGGTGAAAATCACGCAAAAGCGAAAGGCTATAGTCCATGGTCTCGGACCGCATACTAGTATGTCGTTTTTCACGATTTTGGAGGATTTAAAAAAAAAAGGTGAAAATCACGCAAAAGCGAAAGGCTATAGTCCATGGTGTCGGAGGGCATACTATAGTATGTCGTTTTTCACGATTTCGGAGGATTTGAAAAAAATGTGAAAATCACGCAAAAGCGAAAGGCTATAGTCCATGGTGTCGGAGAGCATACTATAGTATGTCGTTTTTAACGATTTCGGAGGATTAAAAAAAAAGGTGAAAATCACGCAAAAGCGAAAGGCTATAGTCCATGGTGTCGGAGGGCATACTATAGTATGTCGTTTTTCACGATTTCGGAGGATTTGAAAAAAAGGTGAAAATCACGCAAAAGCGAAAGGCTATAGTCCATGGTGTCGGAGGGCATACTATAGTATGTCGTTTTTCACGATTTCGGAGGATTTGAAAAAAAGGTGAAAATCACGCAAAAGCGAAAGGCTATAGTCCATGGTGTCGGAGGGCATACTATAGTATGTCGTTTTTCACGATTTCGGAGGATTTGAAAAAAAGGTGAAAATCACGCAAAAGCGAAAGGCTATAGTCCATGGTGTCGGAGGGCATACTATAGTATGTCGTTTTTCACGATTTCGGAGGATTTAAAAAAAAAGGTGAAAATCACGCAAAAGCGAAAGGCTATAGTCCATGGTGTCGGAGGGCATACTATAGTATGTCGTTTTTCACGATTTCGGAGGATTTGAAAAAAAGGTGAAAATCACGCAAAAGCGAAAGGCTATAGTCCATGGTGTCGGAGGGCATACTATAGTATGTCGTTTTTCACGATTTCGGAGGATTTGAAAAAAAGGTGAAAATCACGCAAAAGCGAAAGGCTATAGTCCATAGTGTCGGAGAGCATACTATAGTATGTCGTTTTTAACGATTTCGGAGGATTTAAAAAAAAGGTGAAAATCACGCGAAAGCAAAAGGCTATAGTCCATGGTGTCGGAGGGCATACTATAGTATGTCGTTTTTCACGATTTCGGAGGATTAAAAAAAAAGGTGAAAATCACGCAAAAGCGAAAGGCTATAGTCCATGGTGTCGGAGGGCATACTATAGTATGTCGTTTTTCACGATTTCGGAGGATTTGAAAAAAAGGTGAAAATCACGCAAAAGCGAAAGGCTATAGTCCATGGTGTCGGAGGGCATACTATAGTATGTCGTTTTTCACGATTTCGGAGGATTTAAAAAAAAAGGTGAAAATCACGCAAAAGCGAAAGGCTATAGTCCATGGTCTCGGACCGCATACTAGTATGTCGTTTTTCACGATTTCGGAGGATTTAAAAAAAAAAGGTGAAAATCACGCAAAAGCGAAAGGCGTGTCGGAGGGCATACTATAGTATGTCGTTTTTCACGATTTCGGAGGATTAAAAAAAAAGGTGAAAATCACGCAAAAGCGAAAGGCTATAGTCCATGGTGTCGGAGGGCATACTATAGTATGTCGTTTTTCACGATTTCGGAGGATTTGAAAAAAAGGTGAAAATCACGCAAAAGCGAAAGGCTATAGTCTATGGTGTCGGAGGGCATACTATAGTATGTCGTTTTTCACGATTTCAGAGGATTTAAAAAAAAAGGTGAAAATCACGCAAAAGCGAAAGGCTATAGTCCATGGTGTCGGAGGGCATACTATAGTATGTCGTTTTTCACGATTTCGGAGGATTTGAAAAAAAGGTGAAAATCACGCAAAAGCGAAAGGCTATAGTCCATGGTGTCGGAGGGCATACTATAGTATGTCGTTTTTCACGATTTCGGAGGATTTGAAAAAAAGGTGAAAATCACGCAAAAGCGAAAGGCTATAGTCCATAGTGTCGGAGAGCATACTATAGTATGTCGTTTTTAACGATTTCGGAGGATTTAAAAAAAAGGTGAAAATCACGCGAAAGCAAAAGGCTATAGTCCATGGTGTCGGAGGGCATACTATAGTATGTCGTTTTTCACGATTTCGGAGGATTAAAAAAAAAGGTGAAAATCACGCAAAAGCGAAAGGCTATAGTCCATGGTGTCGGAGGGCATACTATAGTATGTCGTTTTTCACGATTTCGGAGGATTTGAAAAAAAGGTGAAAATCACGCAAAAGCGAAAGGCTATAGTCCATGGTGTCGGAGGGCATACTATAGTATGTCGTTTTTCACGATTTCGGAGGATTTAAAAAAAAAGGTGAAAATCACGCAAAAGCGAAAGGCTATAGTCCATGGTCTCGGACCGCATACTAGTATGTCGTTTTTCACGATTTCGGAGGATTAAAAAAAAAGGTGAAAATCACGCAAAAGCGAAAGGCTATAGTCCATGGTGTCGGAGGGCATACTATAGTATGTCGTTTTTCACGATTTCGGAGGATTTGAAAAAAAGGTGAAAATCACGCAAAAGCGAAAGGCTATAGTCTATGGTGTCGGAGGGCATACTATAGTATGTCGTTTTTCACGATTTCGGAGGATTTGAAAAAAAGGTGAAAATCACGCAAAAGCGAAAGGCTATAGTCCATGGTGTCGGAGGGCATACTATAGTATGTCGTTTTTCACGATTTCGGAGGATTTAAAAAAAAAGGTGAAAATCACGCAAAAGCGAAAGGCGTGTCGGAGGGCATACTATAGTATGTCGTTTTTCACGATTTCGGAGGATTTAAAAAAAAAAGGTGAAAATCACGCAAAAGCGAAAGGCGTGTCGGAGGGCATACTATAGTATGTCGTTTTTCACGATTTCGGAGGATTAAAAAAAAAGGTGAAAATCACGCAAAAGCGAAAGGCTATAGTCCATGGTGTCGGAGGGCATACTATAGTATGTCGTTTTTCACGATTTCGGAGGATTTGAAAAAAAGGTGAAAATCACGCAAAAGCGAAAGGCTATAGTCTATGGTGTCGGAGGGCATACTATAGTATGTCGTTTTTCACGATTTCAGAGGATTTAAAAAAAAAAAGGTGAAAATCACGCAAAAGCGAAAGGCTATAGTCCATGGTGTCGGAGGGCATACTATAGTATGTCGTTTTTCACGATTTCGGAGGATTTGAAAAAAATGTGAAAATCACGCAAAAGCGAAAGGCTATAGTCCATGGTGTCGGAGAGCATACTATAGTATGTCGTTTTTAACGATTTCGGAGGATTAAAAAAAAAGGTGAAAATCACGCAAAAGCGAAAGGCTATAGTCCATGGTGTCGGAGGGCATACTATAGTATGTCGTTTTTCACGATTTCGGAGGATTTGAAAAAAATGTGAAAATCACGGAAAAGCGAAAGGCTATAGTCCATGGTGTCGGAGAGCATACTATAGTATGTCGTTTTTAACGATTTCGGAGGATTAAAAAAAAAGGTGAAAATCACGCAAAAGCGAAAGGCTATAGTCCATGGTCTCGGACCGCATACTAGTATGTCGTTTTTCACGATTTTGGAGGATTTAAAAAAAAAAGGTGAAAATCACGCAAAAGCGAAAGGCTATAGTCCATGGTGTCGGAGGGCATACTATAGTATGTCGTTTTTCACGATTTCGGAGGATTTAAAAAAAAAAGGTGAAAATCACGCAAAAGCGAAAGGCTATAGTCCATGGTGTCGGAGGGCATACTATAGTATGTCGTTTTTCACGATTTCGGAGGATTTAAAAAAAAAGGTGAAAATCACGCAAAAGCGAAAGGCTATAGTCCATGGTCTCGGACCGCATACTAGTATGTCGTTTTTCACGATTTTGGAGGATTTAAAAAAAAAAGGTGAAAATCACGCAAAAGCGAAAGGCTATAGTCCATGGTGTCGGAGGGCATACTATAGTATGTCGTTTTTCACGATTTCGGAGGATTTAAAAAAAAAAGGTGAAAATCACGCAAAAGCGAAAGGCTATAGTCCATGGTGTCGGAGGGCATACTATAGTATGTCGTTTTTCACGATTTTGGAGGATTAAAAAAAAAGGTGAAAATCACGCAAAAGCGAAAGGCTATAGTCCATGGTGTCGGAGGGCATACTATAGTATGTCGTTTTTCACGATTTCGGAGGATTTAAAAAAAAAGGTGAAAATCACGCAAAAGCGAAAGGCTATAGTCCATGGTCTCGGACCGCATACTAGTATGTCGTTTTTCACGATTTTGGAGGATTTAAAAAAAAAAGGTGAAAATCACGCAAAAGCGAAAGGCTATAGTCCATGGTGTCGGAGGGCATACTATAGTATGTTGTTTTTCACGATTTCGGAGGATTTGAAAAAAATGTGAAAATCACGCAAAAGCGAAAGGCTATAGTCCATGGTGTCGGAGAGCATACTATAGTATGTCGTTTTTAACGATTTCGGAGGATTAAAAAAAAAGGTGAAAATCACGCAAAAGCGAAAGGCTATAGTCCATGGTGTCGGAGGGCATACTATAGTATGTCGTTTTTCACGATTTCGGAGGATTTGAAAAAAAGGTGAAAATCACGCAAAAGCGAAAGGCTATAGTCCATGGTGTCGGAGGGCATACTATAGTATGTCGTTTTTCACGATTTCGGAGGATTTGAAAAAAAGGTGAAAATCACGCAAAAGCGAAAGGCTATAGTCCATGGTGTCGGAGGGCATACTATAGTATGTCGTTTTTCACGATTTCGGAGGATTTGAAAAAAAGGTGAAAATCACGCAAAAGCGAAAGGCTATAGTCCATGGTGTCGGAGGGCATACTATAGTATGTCGTTTTTCACGATTTCGGAGGATTTAAAAAAAAAGGTGAAAATCACGCAAAAGCGAAAGGCTATAGTCCATGGTGTCGGAGGGCATACTATAGTATGTCGTTTTTCACGATTTCGGAGGATTTGAAAAAAAGGTGAAAATCACGCAAAAGCGAAAGGCTATAGTCCATGGTGTCGGAGGGCATACTATAGTATGTCGTTTTTCACGATTTCGGAGGATTTGAAAAAAAGGTGAAAATCACGCAAAAGCGAAAGGCTATAGTCCATAGTGTCGGAGAGCATACTATAGTATGTCGTTTTTAACGATTTCGGAGGATTTAAAAAAAAGGTGAAAATCACGCGAAAGCAAAAGGCTATAGTCCATGGTCTCGGACCGCATACTAGTATGTCGTTTTTCACGATTTTGGAGGATTTAAAAAAAAAAGGTGAAAATCACGCAAAAGCGAAAGGCTATAGTCCATGGTGTCGGAGGGCATACTATAGTATGTCGTTTTTCACGATTTCGGAGGATTTGAAAAAAATGTGAAAATCACGCAAAAGCGAAAGGCTATAGTCCATGGTGTCGGAGAGCATACTATAGTATGTCGTTTTTAACGATTTCGGAGGATTAAAAAAAAAGGTGAAAATCACGCAAAAGCGAAAGGCTATAGTCCATGGTGTCGGAGGGCATACTATAGTATGTCGTTTTTCACGATTTCGGAGGATTTGAAAAAAAGGTGAAAATCACGCAAAAGCGAAAGGCTATAGTCCATGGTGTCGGAGGGCATACTATAGTATGTCGTTTTTCACGATTTCGGAGGATTTGAAAAAAAGGTGAAAATCACGCAAAAGCGAAAGGCTATAGTCCATGGTGTCGGAGGGCATACTATAGTATGTCGTTTTTCACGATTTCGGAGGATTTGAAAAAAAGGTGAAAATCACGCAAAAGCGAAAGGCTATAGTCCATGGTGTCGGAGGGCATACTATAGTATGTCGTTTTTCACGATTTCGGAGGATTTAAAAAAAAAGGTGAAAATCACGCAAAAGCGAAAGGCTATAGTCCATGGTGTCGGAGGGCATACTATAGTATGTCGTTTTTCACGATTTCGGAGGATTTGAAAAAAAGGTGAAAATCACGCAAAAGCGAAAGGCTATAGTCCATGGTGTCGGAGGGCATACTATAGTATGTCGTTTTTCACGATTTCGGAGGATTTGAAAAAAAGGTGAAAATCACGCAAAAGCGAAAGGCTATAGTCCATAGTGTCGGAGAGCATACTATAGTATGTCGTTTTTAACGATTTCGGAGGATTTTAAAAAAAGGTGAAAATCACGCGAAAGCAAAAGGCTATAGTCCATGGTGTCGGAGGGCATACTATAGTATGTCGTTTTTCACGATTTCGGAGGATTAAAAAAAAAGGTGAAAATCACGCAAAAGCGAAAGGCTATAGTCCATGGTGTCGGAGGGCATACTATAGTATGTCGTTTTTCACGATTTCGGAGGATTTGAAAAAAAGGTGAAAATCACGCAAAAGCGAAAGGCTATAGTCCATGGTGTCGGAGGGCATACTATAGTATGTCGTTTTTCACGATTTCGGAGGATTTAAAAAAAAAGGTGAAAATCACGCAAAAGCGAAAGGCTATAGTCCATGGTCTCGGACCGCATACTAGTATGTCGTTTTTCACGATTTCGGAGGATTTAAAAAAAAAAGGTGAAAATCACGCAAAAGCGAAAGGCGTGTCGGAGGGCATACTATAGTATGTCGTTTTTCACGATTTCGGAGGATTAAAAAAAAAGGTGAAAATCACGCAAAAGCGAAAGGCTATAGTCCATGGTGTCGGAGGGCATACTATAGTATGTCGTTTTTCACGATTTCGGAGGATTTGAAAAAAAGGTGAAAATCACGCAAAAGCGAAAGGCTATAGTCTATGGTGTCGGAGGGCATACTATAGTATGTCGTTTTTCACGATTTCAGAGGATTTAAAAAAAAAGGTGAAAATCACGCAAAAGCGAAAGGCTATAGTCCATGGTGTCGGAGGGCATACTATAGTATGTCGTTTTTCACGATTTCGGAGGATTTGAAAAAAAGGTGAAAATCACGCAAAAGCGAAAGGCTATAGTCCATGGTGTCGGAGGGCATACTATAGTATGTCGTTTTTCACGATTTCGGAGGATTTGAAAAAAAGGTGAAAATCACGCAAAAGCGAAAGGCTATAGTCCATAGTGTCGGAGAGCATACTATAGTATGTCGTTTTTAACGATTTCGGAGGATTTAAAAAAAAGGTGAAAATCACGCGAAAGCAAAAGGCTATAGTCCATGGTGTCGGAGGGCATACTATAGTATGTCGTTTTTCACGATTTCGGAGGATTAAAAAAAAAGGTGAAAATCACGCAAAAGCGAAAGGCTATAGTCCATGGTGTCGGAGGGCATACTATAGTATGTCGTTTTTCACGATTTCGGAGGATTTGAAAAAAAGGTGAAAATCACGCAAAAGCGAAAGGCTATAGTCCATGGTGTCGGAGGGCATACTATAGTATGTCGTTTTTCACGATTTCGGAGGATTTAAAAAAAAAGGTGAAAATCACGCAAAAGCGAAAGGCTATAGTCCATGGTCTCGGACCGCATACTAGTATGTCGTTTTTCACGATTTCGGAGGATTAAAAAAAAAGGTGAAAATCACGCAAAAGCGAAAGGCTATAGTCCATGGTGTCGGAGGGCATACTATAGTATGTCGTTTTTCACGATTTCGGAGGATTTGAAAAAAAGGTGAAAATCACGCAAAAGCGAAAGGCTATAGTCTATGGTGTCGGAGGGCATACTATAGTATGTCGTTTTTCACGATTTCGGAGGATTTGAAAAAAAGGTGAAAATCACGCAAAAGCGAAAGGCTATAGTCCATGGTGTCGGAGGGCATACTATAGTATGTCGTTTTTCACGATTTCGGAGGATTTAAAAAAAAAGGTGAAAATCACGCAAAAGCGAAAGGCGTGTCGGAGGGCATACTATAGTATGTCGTTTTTCACGATTTCGGAGGATTTAAAAAAAAAAGGTGAAAATCACGCAAAAGCGAAAGGCGTGTCGGAGGGCATACTATAGTATGTCGTTTTTCACGATTTCGGAGGATTAAAAAAAAAGGTGAAAATCACGCAAAAGCGAAAGGCTATAGTCCATGGTGTCGGAGGGCATACTATAGTATGTCGTTTTTCACGATTTCGGAGGATTTGAAAAAAAGGTGAAAATCACGCAAAAGCGAAAGGCTATAGTCTATGGTGTCGGAGGGCATACTATAGTATGTCGTTTTTCACGATTTCAGAGGATTTAAAAAAAAAAAGGTGAAAATCACGCAAAAGCGAAAGGCTATAGTCCATGGTGTCGGAGGGCATACTATAGTATGTCGTTTTTCACGATTTCGGAGGATTTGAAAAAAATGTGAAAATCACGCAAAAGCGAAAGGCTATAGTCCATGGTGTCGGAGAGCATACTATAGTATGTCGTTTTTAACGATTTCGGAGGATTAAAAAAAAAGGTGAAAATCACGCAAAAGCGAAAGGCTATAGTCCATGGTGTCGGAGGGCATACTATAGTATGTCGTTTTTCACGATTTCGGAGGATTTGAAAAAAATGTGAAAATCACGGAAAAGCGAAAGGCTATAGTCCATGGTGTCGGAGAGCATACTATAGTATGTCGTTTTTAACGATTTCGGAGGATTAAAAAAAAAGGTGAAAATCACGCAAAAGCGAAAGGCTATAGTCCATGGTCTCGGACCGCATACTAGTATGTCGTTTTTCACGATTTTGGAGGATTTAAAAAAAAAAGGTGAAAATCACGCAAAAGCGAAAGGCTATAGTCCATGGTGTCGGAGGGCATACTATAGTATGTCGTTTTTCACGATTTCGGAGGATTTAAAAAAAAAAGGTGAAAATCACGCAAAAGCGAAAGGCTATAGTCCATGGTGTCGGAGGGCATACTATAGTATGTCGTTTTTCACGATTTCGGAGGATTTAAAAAAAAAGGTGAAAATCACGCAAAAGCGAAAGGCTATAGTCCATGGTCTCGGACCGCATACTAGTATGTCGTTTTTCACGATTTTGGAGGATTTAAAAAAAAAAGGTGAAAATCACGCAAAAGCGAAAGGCTATAGTCCATGGTGTCGGAGGGCATACTATAGTATGTCGTTTTTCACGATTTCGGAGGATTTAAAAAAAAAAGGTGAAAATCACGCAAAAGCGAAAGGCTATAGTCCATGGTGTCGGAGGGCATACTATAGTATGTCGTTTTTCACGATTTTGGAGGATTAAAAAAAAAGGTGAAAATCACGCAAAAGCGAAAGGCTATAGTCCATGGTGTCGGAGGGCATACTATAGTATGTCGTTTTTCACGATTTCGGAGGATTTAAAAAAAAAGGTGAAAATCACGCAAAAGCGAAAGGCTATAGTCCATGGTCTCGGACCGCATACTAGTATGTCGTTTTTCACGATTTTGGAGGATTTAAAAAAAAAAGGTGAAAATCACGCAAAAGCGAAAGGCTATAGTCCATGGTGTCGGAGGGCATACTATAGTATGTTGTTTTTCACGATTTCGGAGGATTTGAAAAAAATGTGAAAATCACGCAAAAGCGAAAGGCTATAGTCCATGGTGTCGGAGAGCATACTATAGTATGTCGTTTTTAACGATTTCGGAGGATTAAAAAAAAAGGTGAAAATCACGCAAAAGCGAAAGGCTATAGTCCATGGTGTCGGAGGGCATACTATAGTATGTCGTTTTTCACGATTTCGGAGGATTTGAAAAAAAGGTGAAAATCACGCAAAAGCGAAAGGCTATAGTCCATGGTGTCGGAGGGCATACTATAGTATGTCGTTTTTCACGATTTCGGAGGATTTGAAAAAAAGGTGAAAATCACGCAAAAGCGAAAGGCTATAGTCCATGGTGTCGGAGGGCATACTATAGTATGTCGTTTTTCACGATTTCGGAGGATTTGAAAAAAAGGTGAAAATCACGCAAAAGCGAAAGGCTATAGTCCATGGTGTCGGAGGGCATACTATAGTATGTCGTTTTTCACGATTTCGGAGGATTTAAAAAAAAAGGTGAAAATCACGCAAAAGCGAAAGGCTATAGTCCATGGTGTCGGAGGGCATACTATAGTATGTCGTTTTTCACGATTTCGGAGGATTTGAAAAAAAGGTGAAAATCACGCAAAAGCGAAAGGCTATAGTCCATGGTGTCGGAGGGCATACTATAGTATGTCGTTTTTCACGATTTCGGAGGATTTGAAAAAAAGGTGAAAATCACGCAAAAGCGAAAGGCTATAGTCCATAGTGTCGGAGAGCATACTATAGTATGTCGTTTTTAACGATTTCGGAGGATTTAAAAAAAAGGTGAAAATCACGCGAAAGCAAAAGGCTATAGTCCATGGTGTCGGAGGGCATACTATAGTATGTCGTTTTTCACGATTTCGGAGGATTAAAAAAAAAGGTGAAAATCACGCAAAAGCGAAAGGCTATAGTCCATGGTGTCGGAGGGCATACTATAGTATGTCGTTTTTCACGATTTCGGAGGATTTGAAAAAAAGGTGAAAATCACGCAAAAGCGAAAGGCTATAGTCCATGGTGTCGGAGGGCATACTATAGTATGTCGTTTTTCACGATTTCGGAGGATTTAAAAAAAAAGGTGAAAATCACGCAAAAGCGAAAGGCTATAGTCCATGGTCTCGGACCGCATACTAGTATGTCGTTTTTCACGATTTCGGAGGATTTAAAAAAAAAAGGTGAAAATCACGCAAAAGCGAAAGGCGTGTCGGAGGGCATACTATAGTATGTCGTTTTTCACGATTTCGGAGGATTAAAAAAAAAGGTGAAAATCACGCAAAAGCGAAAGGCTATAGTCCATGGTGTCGGAGGGCATACTATAGTATGTCGTTTTTCACGATTTCGGAGGATTTGAAAAAAAGGTGAAAATCACGCAAAAGCGAAAGGCTATAGTCTATGGTGTCGGAGGGCATACTATAGTATGTCGTTTTTCACGATTTCAGAGGATTTAAAAAAAAAGGTGAAAATCACGCAAAAGCGAAAGGCTATAGTCCATGGTGTCGGAGGGCATACTATAGTATGTCGTTTTTCACGATTTCGGAGGATTTGAAAAAAAGGTGAAAATCACGCAAAAGCGAAAGGCTATAGTCCATGGTGTCGGAGGGCATACTATAGTATGTCGTTTTTCACGATTTCGGAGGATTTGAAAAAAAGGTGAAAATCACGCAAAAGCGAAAGGCTATAGTCCATAGTGTCGGAGAGCATACTATAGTATGTCGTTTTTAACGATTTCGGAGGATTTAAAAAAAAGGTGAAAATCACGCGAAAGCAAAAGGCTATAGTCCATGGTGTCGGAGGGCATACTATAGTATGTCGTTTTTCACGATTTCGGAGGATTAAAAAAAAAGGTGAAAATCACGCAAAAGCGAAAGGCTATAGTCCATGGTGTCGGAGGGCATACTATAGTATGTCGTTTTTCACGATTTCGGAGGATTTGAAAAAAAGGTGAAAATCACGCAAAAGCGAAAGGCTATAGTCCATGGTGTCGGAGGGCATACTATAGTATGTCGTTTTTCACGATTTCGGAGGATTTAAAAAAAAAGGTGAAAATCACGCAAAAGCGAAAGGCTATAGTCCATGGTCTCGGACCGCATACTAGTATGTCGTTTTTCACGATTTCGGAGGATTAAAAAAAAAGGTGAAAATCACGCAAAAGCGAAAGGCTATAGTCCATGGTGTCGGAGGGCATACTATAGTATGTCGTTTTTCACGATTTCGGAGGATTTGAAAAAAAGGTGAAAATCACGCAAAAGCGAAAGGCTATAGTCTATGGTGTCGGAGGGCATACTATAGTATGTCGTTTTTCACGATTTCGGAGGATTTGAAAAAAAGGTGAAAATCACGCAAAAGCGAAAGGCTATAGTCCATGGTGTCGGAGGGCATACTATAGTATGTCGTTTTTCACGATTTCGGAGGATTTAAAAAAAAAGGTGAAAATCACGCAAAAGCGAAAGGCGTGTCGGAGGGCATACTATAGTATGTCGTTTTTCACGATTTCGGAGGATTTAAAAAAAAAAGGTGAAAATCACGCAAAAGCGAAAGGCGTGTCGGAGGGCATACTATAGTATGTCGTTTTTCACGATTTCGGAGGATTAAAAAAAAAGGTGAAAATCACGCAAAAGCGAAAGGCTATAGTCCATGGTGTCGGAGGGCATACTATAGTATGTCGTTTTTCACGATTTCGGAGGATTTGAAAAAAAGGTGAAAATCACGCAAAAGCGAAAGGCTATAGTCTATGGTGTCGGAGGGCATACTATAGTATGTCGTTTTTCACGATTTCAGAGGATTTAAAAAAAAAGGTGAAAATCACGCAAAAGCGAAAGGCTATAGTCCATGGTGTCGGAGGGCATACTATAGTATGTCGTTTTTCACGATTTCGGAGGATTTGAAAAAAAGGTGAAAATCACGCAAAAGCGAAAGGCTATAGTCCATGGTGTCGGAGGGCATACTATAGTATGTCGTTTTTCACGATTTCGGAGGATTTGAAAAAAAGGTGAAAATCACGCAAAAGCGAAAGGCTATAGTCCATAGTGTCGGAGAGCATACTATAGTATGTCGTTTTTAACGATTTCGGAGGATTTAAAAAAAAGGTGAAAATCACGCGAAAGCAAAAGGCTATAGTCCATGGTGTCGGAGGGCATACTATAGTATGTCGTTTTTCACAATTTCGGAGGATTAAAAAAAAAGGATTTAAAAAAAAGGTGAAAATCACGCGAAAGCAAAAGGCTATAGTCCATGGTGTCGGAGGGCATACTATAGTATGTCGTTTTTCACAATTTCGGAGGATTAAAAAAAAAGGTGAAAATCACGCAAAAGCGAAAGGCTATAGTCCATGGTGTCGGAGGGCATACTATAGTATGTCGTTTTTCACGATTTCGGAGGATTTGAAAAAAAGGTGAAAATCACGCAAAAGCGAAAGGCTATAGTCCATGGTGTCGGAGGGCATACTATAGTATGTCGTTTTTCACGATTTCGGAGGATTTAAAAAAAAAGGTGAAAATCACGCAAAAGCGAAAGGCTATAGTCCATGGTCTCGGACCGCATACTAGTATGTCGTTTTTCACGATTTCGGAGGATTTAAAAAAAAAAGGTGAAAATCACGCAAAAGCGAAAGGCGTGTCGGAGGGCATACTATAGTATGTCGTTTTTCACGATTTCGGAGGATTAAAAAAAAAGGTGAAAATCACGCAAAAGCGAAAGGCTATAGTCCATGGTGTCGGAGGGCATACTATAGTATGTCGTTTTTCACGATTTCGGAGGATTTGAAAAAAAGGTGAAAATCACGCAAAAGCGAAAGGCTATAGTCTATGGTGTCGGAGGGCATACTATAGTATGTCGTTTTTCACGATTTCGGAGGATTTAAAAAAAAAGGTGAAAATCACGCAAAAGCGAAAGGCTATAGTCCATGGTGTCGGAGGGCATACTATAGTATGTCGTTTTTCACGATTTCGGAGGATTTGAAAAAAAGGTGAAAATCACGCAAAAGCGAAAGGCTATAGTCCATGGTGTCGGAGGGCATACTATAGTATGTCGTTTTTCACGATTTCGGAGGATTAAAAAAAAAGGTGAAAATCACGCAAAAGCGAAAGGCTATAGTCCATGGTGTCGGAGGGCATACTATAGTATGTCGTTTTTCACGATTTCGGAGGATTTAAAAAAAAAGGTGAAAATCACGCAAAAGCGAAAGGCTATAGTCCATGGTCTCGGACCGCATACTAGTATGTCGTTTTTCACGATTTCGGAGGATTTAAAAAAAAAGGTGAAAATCACGCAAAAGCGAAAGGCTATAGTCCATGGTGTCGGAGGGCATACTATAGTATGTCGTTTTTCACGATTTCGGAGGATTAAAAAAAAAGGTGAAAATCACGCAAAAGCGAAAGGCTATAGTCCATGGTGTCGGAGGGCATACTATAGTATGTCGTTTTTCACGATTTCGGAGGATTTGAAAAAAAGGTGAAAATCACGAAAAAGCGAAAGGCTATAGTCCATGGTGTCGGAGGGCATACTATAGTATGTCGTTTTTCACGATTTCGGAGGATTTAAAAAAAAAGGTGAAAATCACGCAAAAGCGAAAGGCTATAGTCCATGGTGTCGGAGGGCATACTATAGTATGTCGTGTTTCACGATTTCGGAGGATTTAAAAAAAAAAGGTGAAAATCACGCAAAAGCGAAAGGCTATAGTCCATGGTGTCGGAGGGCATACTATATAGTATGTGGTTTTTCACGATTTCGGAGGATTTAAAAAAAAAGGTGAAAATCACGCAAAAGCGAAAGGCTATCGTCCATGGTGTCGGAGGGCATACTATTGTATGTCGTTTTTCACGATTTCGGAGGATTTGAAAAAAAGGTGAAAATCACGCAAAAGCGAAAGGCTATAGTCCATGGTGTCGGAGAGCATACTATAGTATGTCGTTTTTAACGATTTCGGAGGATTTAAAAAAAAAGGTGAAAATCACGCAAAAGCAAAAGGCTATAGTCCATGGTGTCGGAGGGCATACTATAGTATGTCGTTTTTCACGATTTCGGAGGATTAAAAAAAAAGGTGAAAATCACGCAAAAGCGAAAGGCTATAGTCCATGGTGTCGGAGGGCATACTATAGTATGTCGTTTTTCACGATTTTGGAGGATTTAAAAAAAAAAGGTGAAAATCACGCAAAAGCGAAAGGCTATAGTCCATGGTGTCGGAGGGCATACTATAGTATGTCGTTTTTCACGATTTCGGAGGATTTAAAAAAAAAAGGTGAAAATCACGCAAAAGCGAAAGGCTATAGTCCATGGTGTCGGAGGGCATACTATAGTATGTGGTTTTTCACGATTTTGGAGGATTTAAAAAAAAAGGTGAAAATCACGCAAAAGCGAAAGGCTATAGTCCATGGTGTCGGAGGGCATACTATAGTATGTCGTTTTTCACGATTTCGGAGGATTTGAAAAAAAGGTGAAAATCACGCAAAAGCGAAAGGCTATAGTCCATGGTGTCGGAGAGCATACTATAGTATGTCGTTTTTAACGATTTCGGAGGATTTAAAAAAAAGGTGAAAATCACGCGAAAGCAAAAGGCTATAGTCCATGGTGTCGGAGGGCATACTATAGTATGTCGTTTTTCACGATTTCGGAGGATTAAAAAAAAAGGTGAAAATCACGCAAAAGCGAAAGGCTATAGTCCATGGTGTCGGAGGGCATACTATAGTATGTCGTTTTTCACGATTTCGGAGGATTTGAAAAAAAGGTGAAAATCACGCAAAAGCGAAAGGCTATAGTCCATGGTGTCGGAGGGCATACTATAGTATGTCGTTTTTCACGATTTCGGAGGATTTAAAAAAAAAGGTGAAAATCACGCAAAAGCGAAAGGCTATAGTCCATGGTCTCGGACCGCATACTAGTATGTCGTTTTTCACGATTTCGGAGGATTTAAAAAAAAAAGGTGAAAATCACGCAAAAGCGAAAGGCGTGTCGGAGGGCATACTATAGTATGTCGTTTTTCACGATTTCGGAGGATTAAAAAAAAAGGTGAAAATCACGCAAAAGCGAAAGGCTATAGTCCATGGTGTCGGAGGGCATACTATAGTATGTCGTTTTTCACGATTTCGGAGGATTTGAAAAAAAGGTGAAAATCACGCAAAAGCGAAAGGCTATAGTCCATGGTGTCGGAGGGCATACTATAGTATGTCGTTTTTCACGATTTCGGAGGATTTAAAAAAAAAGGTGAAAATCACGCAAAAGCGAAAGGCTATAGTCCATGGTGTCGGAGGGCATACTATAGTATGTCGTTTTTCACGATTTCGGAGGATTTGAAAAAAAGGTGAAAATCACGCAAAAGCGAAAGGCTATAGTCCATGGTGTCGGAGGGCATACTATAGTATGTCGTTTTTCACGATTTCGGAGGATTTGAAAAAAAGGTGAAAATCACGCAAAAGCGAAAGGCTATAGTCCATGGTGTCGGAGGGCATACTATAGTATGTCGTTTTTCACGATTTCGGAGGATAAAAAAAAAAGGTGAAAATCACGCAAAAGCGAAAGGCTATAGTCCATGGTGTCGGAGGGCATACTATAGTATGTCGTTTTTCACGATTTCGGAGGATTTAAAAAAAAAGGTGAAAATCACGCAAAAGCGAAAGGCTATAGTCCATGGTCTCGGACCGCATACTAGTATGTCGTTTTTCACGATTTTGGAGGATTTAAAAAAAAAAGGTGAAAATCACGCAAAAGCGAAAGGCGTGTCGGAGGGCATACTATAGTATGTCGTTTTTCACGATTTCGGAGGATTAAAAAAAAAGGTGAAAATCACGCAAAAGCGAAAGGCTATAGTCCATGGTGTCGGAGGGCATACTATAGTATGTCGTTTTTCACGATTTCGGAGGATTTGAAAAAAAGGTGAAAATCACGCAAAAGCGAAAGGCTATAGTCCATGGTGTCGGAGGGCATACTATAGTATGTCGTTTTTCACGATTTCGGAGGATTTAAAAAAAAAGGTGAAAATCACGCAAAAGCGAAAGGCTATAGTCCATGGTGTCGGAGGGCATACTATAGTATGTCGTTTTTCACGATTTCGGAGGATTTGAAAAAAAGGTGAAAATCACGCAAAAGCGAAAGGCTATAGTCCATGGTGTCGGAGGGCATACTATAGTATGTCGTTTTTCACGATTTCGGAGGATTTGAAAAAAAGGTGAAAATCACGCAAAAGCGAAAAGCTATAGTCCATGGTGTCGGAGGGCATACTATAGTATGTCGTTTTTCACGATTTCGGAGGATTAAAAAAAAAGGTGAAAATCACGCAAAAGCGAAAGGCTATAGTCCATGGTCTCGGACCGCATACTAGTATGTCGTTTTTCACGATTTCGGAGGATTTAAAAAAAAAAGGTGAAAATCACGCAAAAGCGAAAGGCGTGTCGGAGGGCATACTATAGTATGTCGTTTTTCACGATTTCGGAGGATTTGAAAAAAATGTGAAAATCACGGAAAAGCGAAAGGCTATAGTCCATGGTGTCGGAGAGCATACTATAGTATGTCGTTTTTAACGATTTCGGAGGATTAAAAAAAAAGGTGAAAATCACGCAAAAGCGAAAGGCTATAGTCCATGGTGTCGGAGGGCATACTATAGTATGTCGTTTTTCACGATTTCGGAGGATTTGAAAAAAAGGTGAAAATCACGCAAAAGCGAAAGGCTATAGTCCATGGTGTCGGAGGGCATACTATAGTATGTCGTTTTTCACGATTTCGGAGGATTTAAAAAAAAAAGTGAAAATCACGCAAAAGCGAAAGGCTATAGTCCATGGTCTCGGACCGCATACTAGTATGTCGTTTTTCACGATTTTGGAGGATTTAAAAAAAAAAGGTGAAAATCACGCAAAAGCGAAAGGCTATAGTCCATGGTGTCGGAGGGCATACTATAGTATGTCGTTTTTCACGATTTTGGAGGATTTGAAAAAAAGGTGAAAATCACGCAAAAGCGAAAGGCTATAGTCCATGGTGTCGGAGGGCATACTATAGTATGTCGTTTTTCACGATTTCGGAGGATTTAAAAAAAAAGGTGAAAATCACGCAAAAGCGAAAGGCTATAGTCCATGGTGTCGGAGGGCATACTATAGTATGTCGTTTTTCACGATTTCGGAGGATTAAAAAAAAAGGTGAAAATCACGCAAAAGCGAAAGGCTATAGTCCATGGTGTCGGAGGGCATACTATAGTATGTCGTTTTTCACGATTTCGGAGGATTAAAAAAAAAGGTGAAAATCACGCAAAAGCGAAAGGCTATAGTCCATGGTGTCGGAGGGCATACTATAGTATGTCGTTTTTCACGATTTCGGAGGATTTAAAAAAAAAGGTGAAAATCACGCAAAAGCGAAAGGCTATAGTCCATGGTGTCGGAGGGCATACTATAGTATGTGGTTTTTCACGATTTCGGAGGATTTAAAAAAAAAGGTGAAAATCACGCAAAAGCGAAAGGCTATAGTCCATGGTGTCGGAGGGCATACTATAGTATGTCGTTTTTCACGATTTCGGAGGATTTGAAAAAAAGGTGAAAATCACGCAAAAGCGAAAGGCTATAGTCCATGGTGTCGGAGGGCATACTATAGTATGTCGTTTTTCACGATTTCGGAGGATTTAAAAAAAAAGGTGAAAATCACGCAAAAGCGAAAGGCTATAGTCCATGGTGTCGGAGGGCATACTATAGTATGTCGTTTTTCACGATTTCGGAGGATTTGAAAAAAAGGTGAAAATCACACAAAAGCGAAAGGCTATAGTCCATGGTGTCGGAGGGCATACTATAGTATGTCGTTTTTCACGATTTCGGAGGATTTGAAAAAAAGGTGAAAATCACGCAAAAGCGAAAGGCTATAGTCCATGGTGTCGGAGGGCATACTATAGTATGTCGTTTTTCACGATTTCGGAGGATTTAAAAAAAAAAGGTGAAAATCACGCAAAAGCGAAAGGCTATAGTCCATGGTCTCGGACCGCATACTAGTATGTCGTTTTTCACGATTTTGGAGGATTTAAAAAAAAAAGGTGAAAATCACGCAAAAGCGAAAGGCTATAGTCCATGGTGTCGGAGGGCATACTATAGTATGTCGTTTTTCACGATTTCGGAGGATTTAAAAAAAAAGGTGAAAATCACGCAAAAGCGAAAGGCTATAGTCCATGGTGTCGGAGGGCATACTATAGTATGTCGTTTTTCACGATTTCGGAGGATTTTAAAAAAAAGGTGAAAATCACGCAAAAGCGAAAGGCTATAGTCCATGGTCTCGGACCGCATACTAGTATGTCGTTTTTCACGATTTCGGAGGATTTAAAAAAAAAGGTGAAAATCACGCAAAAGCGAAAGGCTATAGTCCATGGTGTCGGAGGGCATACTATAGTATGTCGTTTTTCACGATTTCGGAGGATTAAAAAAAAAGGTGAAAATCACGCAAAAGCGAAAGGCTATAGTCCATGGTGTCGGAGGGCATACTATAGTATGTCGTTTTTCACGATTTCGGAGGATTTGAAAAAAAGGTGAAAATCACGCAAAAGCGAAAGGCTATAGTCCATGGTGTCGGAGGGCATACTATAGTATGTCGTTTTTCACGATTTCGGAGGATTTAAAAAAAAAGGTGAAAATCACGCAAAAGCGAAAGGCTATAGTCCATGGTGTCGGAGGGCATACTATAGTATGTCGTGTTTCACGATTTCGGAGGATTTAAAAAAAAAAGGTGAAAATCACGCAAAAGCGAAAGGCTATAGTCCATGGTGTCGGAGGGCATACTATATAGTATGTGGTTTTTCACGATTTCGGAGGATTTAAAAAAAAAGGTGAAAATCACGCAAAAGCGAAAGGCTATCGTCCATGGTGTCGGAGGGCATACTATTGTATGTCGTTTTTCACGATTTCGGAGGATTTGAAAAAAAGGTGAAAATCACGCAAAAGCGAAAGGCTATAGTCCATGGTGTCGGAGAGCATACTATAGTATGTCGTTTTTAACGATTTCGGAGGATTTAAAAAAAAAGGTGAAAATCACGCAAAAGCAAAAGGCTATAGTCCATGGTGTCGGAGGGCATACTATAGTATGTCGTTTTTCACGATTTCGGAGGATTAAAAAAAAAGGTGAAAATCACGCAAAAGCGAAAGGCTATAGTCCATGGTGTCGGAGGGCATACTATAGTATGTCGTTTTTCACGATTTTGGAGGATTTAAAAAAAAAAGGTGAAAATCACGCAAAAGCGAAAGGCTATAGTCCATGGTGTCGGAGGGCATACTATAGTATGTCGTTTTTCACGATTTCGGAGGATTTAAAAAAAAAAGGTGAAAATCACGCAAAAGCGAAAGGCTATAGTCCATGGTGTCGGAGGGCATACTATAGTATGTGGTTTTTCACGATTTTGGAGGATTTAAAAAAAAAGGTGAAAATCACGCAAAAGCGAAAGGCTATAGTCCATGGTGTCGGAGGGCATACTATAGTATGTCGTTTTTCACGATTTCGGAGGATTAAAAAAAAAGGTGAAAATCACGCAAAAGCGAAAGGCTATAGTCCATGGTGTCGGAGGGCATACTATAGTATGTCGTTTTTCACGATTTCGGAGGATTTGAAAAAAAGGTGAAAATCACGCAAAAGCGAAAGGCTATAGTCCATGGTGTCGGAGGGCATACTATAGTATGTCGTTTTTCACGATTTCGGAGGATTTAAAAAAAAAGGTGAAAATCACGCAAAAGCGAAAGGCTATAGTCCATGGTCTCGGACCGCATACTAGTATGTCGTTTTTCACGATTTCGGAGGATTTAAAAAAAAAAGGTGAAAATCACGCAAAAGCGAAAGGCGTGTCGGAGGGCATACTATAGTATGTCGTTTTTCACGATTTCGGAGGATTAAAAAAAAAGGTGAAAATCACGCAAAAGCGAAAGGCTATAGTCCATGGTGTCGGAGGGCATACTATAGTATGTCGTTTTTCACGATTTCGGAGGATTTGAAAAAAAGGTGAAAATCACGCAAAAGCGAAAGGCTATAGTCCATGGTGTCGGAGGGCATACTATAGTATGTCGTTTTTCACGATTTCGGAGGATTTAAAAAAAAAGGTGAAAATCACGCAAAAGCGAAAGGCTATAGTCCATGGTGTCGGAGGGCATACTATAGTATGTCGTTTTTCACGATTTCGGAGGATTTGAAAAAAAGGTGAAAATCACGCAAAAGCGAAAGGCTATAGTCCATGGTGTCGGAGGGCATACTATAGTATGTCGTTTTTCACGATTTCGGAGGATTTGAAAAAAAGGTGAAAATCACGCAAAAGCGAAAGGCTATAGTCCATGGTGTCGGAGGGCATACTATAGTATGTCGTTTTTCACGATTTCGGAGGATAAAAAAAAAAGGTGAAAATCACGCAAAAGCGAAAGGCTATAGTCCATGGTGTCGGAGGGCATACTATAGTATGTCGTTTTTCACGATTTCGGAGGATTTAAAAAAAAAGGTGAAAATCACGCAAAAGCGAAAGGCTATAGTCCATGGTCTCGGACCGCATACTAGTATGTCGTTTTTCACGATTTTGGAGGATTTAAAAAAAAAAGGTGAAAATCACGCAAAAGCGAAAGGCGTGTCGGAGGGCATACTATAGTATGTCGTTTTTCACGATTTCGGAGGATTAAAAAAAAAGGTGAAAATCACGCAAAAGCGAAAGGCTATAGTCCATGGTGTCGGAGGGCATACTATAGTATGTCGTTTTTCACGATTTCGGAGGATTTGAAAAAAAGGTGAAAATCACGCAAAAGCGAAAGGCTATAGTCCATGGTGTCGGAGGGCATACTATAGTATGTCGTTTTTCACGATTTCGGAGGATTTAAAAAAAAAGGTGAAAATCACGCAAAAGCGAAAGGCTATAGTCCATGGTGTCGGAGGGCATACTATAGTATGTCGTTTTTCACGATTTCGGAGGATTTGAAAAAAAGGTGAAAATCACGCAAAAGCGAAAGGCTATAGTCCATGGTGTCGGAGGGCATACTATAGTATGTCGTTTTTCACGATTTCGGAGGATTTGAAAAAAAGGTGAAAATCACGCAAAAGCGAAAAGCTATAGTCCATGGTGTCGGAGGGCATACTATAGTATGTCGTTTTTCACGATTTCGGAGGATTAAAAAAAAAGGTGAAAATCACGCAAAAGCGAAAGGCTATAGTCCATGGTCTCGGACCGCATACTAGTATGTCGTTTTTCACGATTTCGGAGGATTTAAAAAAAAAAGGTGAAAATCACGCAAAAGCGAAAGGCGTGTCGGAGGGCATACTATAGTATGTCGTTTTTCACGATTTCGGAGGATTTGAAAAAAATGTGAAAATCACGGAAAAGCGAAAGGCTATAGTCCATGGTGTCGGAGAGCATACTATAGTATGTCGTTTTTAACGATTTCGGAGGATTAAAAAAAAAGGTGAAAATCACGCAAAAGCGAAAGGCTATAGTCCATGGTGTCGGAGGGCATACTATAGTATGTCGTTTTTCACGATTTCGGAGGATTTGAAAAAAAGGTGAAAATCACGCAAAAGCGAAAGGCTATAGTCCATGGTGTCGGAGGGCATACTATAGTATGTCGTTTTTCACGATTTCGGAGGATTTAAAAAAAAAAGTGAAAATCACGCAAAAGCGAAAGGCTATAGTCCATGGTCTCGGACCGCATACTAGTATGTCGTTTTTCACGATTTTGGAGGATTTAAAAAAAAAAGGTGAAAATCACGCAAAAGCGAAAGGCTATAGTCCATGGTGTCGGAGGGCATACTATAGTATGTCGTTTTTCACGATTTTGGAGGATTTGAAAAAAAGGTGAAAATCACGCAAAAGCGAAAGGCTATAGTCCATGGTGTCGGAGGGCATACTATAGTATGTCGTTTTTCACGATTTCGGAGGATTTAAAAAAAAAGGTGAAAATCACGCAAAAGCGAAAGGCTATAGTCCATGGTGTCGGAGGGCATACTATAGTATGTCGTTTTTCACGATTTCGGAGGATTAAAAAAAAAGGTGAAAATCACGCAAAAGCGAAAGGCTATAGTCCATGGTGTCGGAGGGCATACTATAGTATGTCGTTTTTCACGATTTCGGAGGATTAAAAAAAAAGGTGAAAATCACGCAAAAGCGAAAGGCTATAGTCCATGGTGTCGGAGGGCATACTATAGTATGTCGTTTTTCACGATTTCGGAGGATTTAAAAAAAAAGGTGAAAATCACGCAAAAGCGAAAGGCTATAGTCCATGGTGTCGGAGGGCATACTATAGTATGTGGTTTTTCACGATTTCGGAGGATTTAAAAAAAAAGGTGAAAATCACGCAAAAGCGAAAGGCTATAGTCCATGGTGTCGGAGGGCATACTATAGTATGTCGTTTTTCACGATTTCGGAGGATTTGAAAAAAAGGTGAAAATCACGCAAAAGCGAAAGGCTATAGTCCATGGTGTCGGAGGGCATACTATAGTATGTCGTTTTTCACGATTTCGGAGGATTTAAAAAAAAAGGTGAAAATCACGCAAAAGCGAAAGGCTATAGTCCATGGTGTCGGAGGGCATACTATAGTATGTCGTTTTTCACGATTTCGGAGGATTTGAAAAAAAGGTGAAAATCACACAAAAGCGAAAGGCTATAGTCCATGGTGTCGGAGGGCATACTATAGTATGTCGTTTTTCACGATTTCGGAGGATTTGAAAAAAAGGTGAAAATCACGCAAAAGCGAAAGGCTATAGTCCATGGTGTCGGAGGGCATACTATAGTATGTCGTTTTTCACGATTTCGGAGGATTTAAAAAAAAAAGGTGAAAATCACGCAAAAGCGAAAGGCTATAGTCCATGGTCTCGGACCGCATACTAGTATGTCGTTTTTCACGATTTTGGAGGATTTAAAAAAAAAAGGTGAAAATCACGCAAAAGCGAAAGGCTATAGTCCATGGTGTCGGAGGGCATACTATAGTATGTCGTTTTTCACGATTTCGGAGGATTTAAAAAAAAAGGTGAAAATCACGCAAAAGCGAAAGGCTATAGTCCATGGTGTCGGAGGGCATACTATAGTATGTCGTTTTTCACGATTTCGGAGGATTTTAAAAAAAGGTGAAAATCACGCAAAAGCGAAAGGCTATAGTCCATGGTGTCGGAGGGCATACTATAGTATGTCGTTTTTCACGATTTCGGAGGATTTGAAAAAAAGGTGAAAATCACGCAAAAGCGAAAGGCTATAGTCCATGGTGTCGGAGAGCATACTATAGTATGTCGTTTTTCACGATTTCGGAGGATTTGAAAAAAAGGTGAAAATCACGCAAAAGCGAAAGGCTATAGTCCATGGTGTCGGAGGGCATACTATAGTATGTCGTTTTTCACGATTTCGGAGGATTAAAAAAAAAGGTGAAAATCACGCAAAAGCGAAAGGCTATAGTCCATGGTGTCGGAGGGCATACTATAGTATGTCGTTTTTCACGATTTCGGAGGATTAAAAAAAAAGGTGAAAATCACGCAAAAGCGAAAGGCTATAGTCCATGGTGTCGGAGGGCATACTATAGTATGTCGTTTTTCACGATTTCGGAGGATTTAAAAAAAAAGGTGAAAATCACGCAAAAGCGAAAGGCTATAGTCCATGGTGTCGGAGGGCATACTATAGTATGTGGTTTTTCACGATTTCGGAGGATTTAAAAAAAAAGGTGAAAATCACGCAAAAGCGAAAGGCTATAGTCCATGGTGTCGGAGGGCATACTATAGTATGTCGTTTTTCACGATTTCGGAGGATTTGAAAAAAAGGTGAAAATCACGCAAAAGCGAAAGGCTATAGTCCATGGTGTCGGAGAGCATACTATAGTATGTAGTTTTTAACGATTTCGGAGGATTTAAAAAAAAAGGTGAAAATCACGCAAAAGCAAAAGGCTATAGTCCATGGTGTCGGAGGGCATACTATAGTATGTCGTTTTTCACGATTTCGGAGGATTAAAAAAAAAGGTGAAAATCACGCAAAAGCGAAAGGCTATAGTCCATGGTGTCGGACCGCATACTAGTATGTCGTTTTTCACGATTTTGGAGGATTTTTAAAAAAAAAGGTGAAAATCACGCAAAAGCGAAAGGCTATAGTCCATGGTGACGGAGGGCATACTATAGTATGTCGTTTTTCACGATTTCGGAGGATTTGAAAAAAAGGTGAAAATCACGCAAAAGCGAAAGGCTATAGTCCATGGTGTCGGAGGGCATACTATAGTATGTCGTTTTTCACGATTTCGGAGGATTAAAAAAAAAGGTGAAAATCACGCAAAAGCGAAAGGCTATAGTCCATGGTGTCGGACCGCATACTAGTATGTTGTTTTTCACGATTTTGGAGGATTTAAAAAAAAAAAAGGTGAAAATCACGCAAAAGCGAAAGGCTATAGTCCATGGTGTCGGAGGGCATACTATAGTATGTCGTTTTTCACGATTTCGGAGGATTTAAAAAAAAAAGGTGAAAATCACGCAAAAGCGAAAGGCTATAGTCCATGGTGTCGGAGGGCATACTATAGTATGTGGTTTTTCACGATTTCGGAGGATTTAAAAAAAAAGGTGAAAATCACGCAAAAGCGAAAGGCTATAGTCCATGGTGTCGGAGGGCATACTATAGTATGTCGTTTTTCACGATTTCGGAGGATTTGAAAAAAAGGTGAAAATCACGCAAAAGCGAAAGGCTATAGTCCATGGTGTCGGAGGGCATACTATAGTATGTCGTTTTTCACGATTTCGGAGGATTTAAAAAAAAAGGTGAAAATCACGCAAAAGCGAAAGGCTATAGTCCATGGTCTCGGACCGCATACTAGTATGTCGTTTTTCACGATTTCGGAGGATTTAAAAAAAAAAGGTGAAAATCACGCAAAAGCGAAAGGCGTGTCGGAGGGCATACTATAGTATGTCGTTTTTCACGATTTCGGAGGATTAAAAAAAAAGGTGAAAATCACGCAAAAGCGAAAGGCTATAGTCCATGGTGTCGGAGGGCATACTATAGTATGTCGTTTTTCACGATTTCGGAGGATTTGAAAAAAAGGTGAAAATCACGCAAAAGCGAAAGGCTATAGTCCATGGTGTCGGAGGGCATACTATAGTATGTCGTTTTTCACGATTTCGGAGGATTTAAAAAAAAAGGTGAAAATCACGCAAAAGCGAAAGGCTATAGTCCATGGTGTCGGAGGGCATACTATAGTATGTCGTTTTTCACGACTTCGGAGGATTTGAAAAAAAGGTGAAAATCACACAAAAGCGAAAGGCTATAGTCCATGGTGTCGGAGGGCATACTATAGTATGTCGTTTTTCACGATTTCGGAGGATTTGAAAAAAAGGTGAAAATCACGCAAAAGCGAAAGGCTATAGTCCATGGTGTCGGAGGGCATACTATAGTATGTCGTTTTTCACGATTTCGGAGGATTAAAAAAAAAGGTGAAAATCACGCAAAAGCGAAAGGCTATAGTCCATGGTCTCGGACCGCATACTAGTATGTCGTTTTTCACGATTTCGGAGGATTTAAAAAAAAAAGGTGAAAATCACGCAAAAGCGAAAGGCGTGTCGGAGGGCATACTATAGTATGTCGTTTTTCACGATTTCGGAGGATTAAAAAAAAAGGTGAAAATCACGCAAAAGCGAAAGGCTATAGTCCATGGTGTCGGAGGGCATACTATAGTATGTCGTTTTTCACGATTTCGGAGGATTTGAAAAAAAGGTGAAAATCACGCAAAAGCGAAAGGCTATAGTCTATGGTGTCGGAGGGCATACTATAGTATGTCGTTTTTCACGATTTCGGAGGATTTAAAAAAAAAGGTGAAAATCACGCAAAAGCGAAAGGCTATAGTCCATGGTGTCGGAGGGCATACTATAGTATGTCGTTTTTCACGATTTCGGAGGATTTGAAAAAAAGGTGAAAATCACGCAAAAGCGAAAGGCTATAGTCCATGGTGTCGGAGGGCATACTATAGTATGTCGTTTTTCACGATTTCGGAGGATTAAAAAAAAAGGTGAAAATCACGCAAAAGCGAAAGGCTATAGTCCATGGTGTCGGAGGGCATACTATAGTATGTCGTTTTTCACGATTTCGGAGGATTTTAAAAAAAAGGTGAAAATCACGCAAAAGCGAAACGCTATAGTCCATGGTCTCGGACCGCATACTAGTATGTCGTTTTTCACGATTTCGGAGGATTTAAAAAAAAAAGGTGAAAATCACGCAAAAGCGAAAGGCGTGTCGGAGGGCATACTATAGTATGTCGTTTTTCACGATTTCGGAGGATAAAAAAAAAGGTGAAAATCACGCAAAAGCGAAAGGCTATAGTCCATGGTGACAGAGGGCATACTATAGTATGTCGTTTTTCACGATTTCGGAGGATTTGAAAAAAAGGTGAAAATCACGCAAAAGCGAAAGGCTATAGTCCATGGTGTCGGAGGGCATACTATAGTATGTCGTTTTTCACGATTTCGGAGGATTAAAAAAAAAGGTGAAAATCACGCAAAAGCGAAAGGCTATAGTCCATGGTGTCGGAGGGCATACTATAGTATGTCGTTTTTCACGATTTCGGAGGATTTAAAAAAAAAGGTGAAAATCACGCAAAAGCGAAAGGCTATAGTCCATGGTCTCGGACCGCATACTAGTATGTCGTTTTTCACGATTTTGGAGGATTTAAAAAAAAAAGGTGAAAATCACGCAAAAGCGAAAGGCTATAGTCCATGGTGTCGGAGGGCATACTATAGTATGTCGTTTTTCACGATTTCGGAGGATTTAAAAAAAAAAGGTGAAAATCACGCAAAAGCGAAAGGCTATAGTCCATGGTGTCGGAGGGCATACTATAGTATGTCGTTTTTCACGATTTCGGAGGATTAAAAAAAAAGGTGAAAATCACGCAAAAGCGAAAGGCTATAGTCCATGGTGTCGGAGGGCATACTATAGTATGTCGTTTTTCACGATTTCGGAGGATTTAAAAAAAAAGGTGAAAATCACGCAAAAGCGAAAGGCTATAGTCCATGGTCTCGGACCGCATACTAGTATGTCGTTTTTCACGATTTTGGAGGATTTAAAAAAGAAAAAGGTGAAAATCACGCAAAAGCGAAAGGCTATAGTCCATGGTGTCGGAGGGCATACTATAGTATGTCGTTTTTCACGATTTCGGAGGATTTGAAAAAAATGTGAAAATCACGCAAAAGCGAAAGGCTATAGTCCATGGTGTCGGAGAGCATACTATAGTATGTCGTTTTTAACGATTTCGGAGGATTAAAAAAAAAGGTGAAAATCACGCAAAAGCGAAAGGCTATAGTCCATGGTGTCGGAGGGCATACTATAGTATGTCGTTTTTCACGATTTCGGAGGATTTGAAAAAAAGGTGAAAATCACGCAAAAGCGAAAGGCTATAGTCCATGGTGTCGGAGGGCATACTATAGTATGTCGTTTTTCACGATTTCGGAGGATTTAAAAAAAAAGGTGAAAATCACGCAAAAGCGAAAGGCTATAGTCCATGGTCTCGGACCGCATACTAGTATGTCGTTTTTCACGATTTTGGAGGATTTAAAAAAAAAAGGTGAAAATCACGCAAAAGCGAAAGGCTATAGTCCATGGTGTCGGAGGGCATACTATAGTATGTCGTTTTTCACGATTTCGGAGGATTTAAAAAAAAAGGTGAAAATCACGCAAAAGCGAAAGGCTATCGTCCATGGTGTCGGAGGGCATACTATTGTATGTCGTTTTTCACGATTTCGGAGGATTTGAAAAAAAGGTGAAAATCACGCAAAAGCGAAAGGCTATAGTCCATGGTGTCGGAGAGCATACTATAGTATGTCGTTTTTAACGATTTCGGAGGATTTAAAAAAAAAGGTGAAAATCACGCAAAAGCAAAAGGCTATAGTCCATGGTGTCGGAGGGCATACTATAGTATGTCGTTTTTCACGATTTCGGAGGATTAAAAAAAAAGGTGAAAATCACGCAAAAGCGGAAGGCTATAGTCCATGGTGTCGGAGGGCATACTATAGTATGTCGTTTTTCACGATTTCGGAGGATTTGAAAAAAAGGTGAAAATCACGCAAAAGCGAAAGGCTATAGTCCATGGTGTGGGAGGGCATACTATAGTATGTCGTTTTTCACGATTTCGGAGGATTTAAAAAAAAAGGTGAAAATCACGCAAAAGCGAAAGGCTATAGTCCATGTTGTCGGAGGGCATACTATAGTATGTCGTTTTTCACGATTTCGGAGGATTTGAAAAAAAGGTGAAAATCACGCAAAAGCGAAAGGCTATAGTCCATGGTGTCGGAGGGCATACTATAGTATGTCGTTTTTCACGATTTCGGAGGATTTGAAAAAAAGGTGAAAATCACGCAAAAGCGAAAGGCTATAGTCCATGGTGTCGGAGGGCATACTATAGTATGTCGTTTTTCACGATTTCGGAGGATTTGAAAAAAATGTGAAAATCACGCAAAAGCGAAAGGCTATAGTCCATGGTGTCGGAGAGCATACTATAGTATGTCGTTTTTAACGATTTCGGAGGATTAAAAAAAAAGGTGAAAATCACGCAAAAGCGAAAGGCTATAGTCCATGGTGTCGGAGGGCATACTATAGTATGTCGTTTTTCACGATTTCGGAGGATTTGAAAAAAATGTGAAAATCACGGAAAAGCGAAAGGCTATAGTCCATGGTGTCGGAGAGCATACTATAGTATGTCGTTTTTAACGATTTCGGAGGATTAAAAAAAAAGGTGAAAATCACGCAAAAGCGAAAGGCTATAGTCCATGGTCTCGGACCGCATACTAGTATGTCGTTTTTCACGATTTTGGAGGATTTAAAAAAAAAAGGTGAAAATCACGCAAAAGCGAAAGGCTATAGTCCATGGTGTCGGAGGGCATACTATAGTATGTCGTTTTTCACGATTTCGGAGGATAAAAAAAAAGGTGAAAATCACGCAAAAGCGAAAGGCTATAGTCCATGGTGACAGAGGGCATACTATAGTATGTCGTTTTTCACGATTTCGGAGGATTTGAAAAAAAGGTGAAAATCACGCAAAAGCGAAAGGCTATAGTCCATGGTGTCGGAGGGCATACTATAGTATGTCGTTTTTCACGATTTCGGAGGATTAAAAAAAAAGGTGAAAATCACGCAAAAGCGAAAGGCTATAGTCCATGGTGTCGGAGGGCATACTATAGTATGTCGTTTTTCACGATTTCGGAGGATTTAAAAAAAAAGGTGAAAATCACGCAAAAGCGAAAGGCTATAGTCCATGGTCTCGGACCGCATACTAGTATGTCGTTTTTCACGATTTTGGAGGATTTAAAAAAAAAAGGTGAAAATCACGCAAAAGCGAAAGGCTATAGTCCATGGTGTCGGAGGGCATACTATAGTATGTCGTTTTTCACGATTTCGGAGGATTTAAAAAAAAAAGGTGAAAATCACGCAAAAGCGAAAGGCTATAGTCCATGGTGTCGGAGGGCATACTATAGTATGTCGTTTTTCACGATTTCGGAGGATTAAAAAAAAAGGTGAAAATCACGCAAAAGCGAAAGGCTATAGTCCATGGTGTCGGAGGGCATACTATAGTATGTCGTTTTTCACGATTTCGGAGGATTTAAAAAAAAAGGTGAAAATCACGCAAAAGCGAAAGGCTATAGTCCATGGTCTCGGACCGCATACTAGTATGTCGTTTTTCACGATTTTGGAGGATTTAAAAAAGAAAAAGGTGAAAATCACGCAAAAGCGAAAGGCTATAGTCCATGGTGTCGGAGGGCATACTATAGTATGTCGTTTTTCACGATTTCGGAGGATTTGAAAAAAATGTGAAAATCACGCAAAAGCGAAAGGCTATAGTCCATGGTGTCGGAGAGCATACTATAGTATGTCGTTTTTAACGATTTCGGAGGATTAAAAAAAAAGGTGAAAATCACGCAAAAGCGAAAGGCTATAGTCCATGGTGTCGGAGGGCATACTATAGTATGTCGTTTTTCACGATTTCGGAGGATTTGAAAAAAAGGTGAAAATCACGCAAAAGCGAAAGGCTATAGTCCATGGTGTCGGAGGGCATACTATAGTATGTCGTTTTTCACGATTTCGGAGGATTTAAAAAAAAAGGTGAAAATCACGCAAAAGCGAAAGGCTATAGTCCATGGTCTCGGACCGCATACTAGTATGTCGTTTTTCACGATTTTGGAGGATTTAAAAAAAAAAGGTGAAAATCACGCAAAAGCGAAAGGCTATAGTCCATGGTGTCGGAGGGCATACTATAGTATGTCGTTTTTCACGATTTCGGAGGATTTAAAAAAAAAGGTGAAAATCACGCAAAAGCGAAAGGCTATCGTCCATGGTGTCGGAGGGCATACTATTGTATGTCGTTTTTCACGATTTCGGAGGATTTGAAAAAAAGGTGAAAATCACGCAAAAGCGAAAGGCTATAGTCCATGGTGTCGGAGAGCATACTATAGTATGTCGTTTTTAACGATTTCGGAGGATTTAAAAAAAAAGGTGAAAATCACGCAAAAGCAAAAGGCTATAGTCCATGGTGTCGGAGGGCATACTATAGTATGTCGTTTTTCACGATTTCGGAGGATTAAAAAAAAAGGTGAAAATCACGCAAAAGCGGAAGGCTATAGTCCATGGTGTCGGAGGGCATACTATAGTATGTCGTTTTTCACGATTTCGGAGGATTTGAAAAAAAGGTGAAAATCACGCAAAAGCGAAAGGCTATAGTCCATGGTGTGGGAGGGCATACTATAGTATGTCGTTTTTCACGATTTCGGAGGATTTAAAAAAAAAGGTGAAAATCACGCAAAAGCGAAAGGCTATAGTCCATGTTGTCGGAGGGCATACTATAGTATGTCGTTTTTCACGATTTCGGAGGATTTGAAAAAAAGGTGAAAATCACGCAAAAGCGAAAGGCTATAGTCCATGGTGTCGGAGGGCATACTATAGTATGTCGTTTTTCACGATTTCGGAGGATTTGAAAAAAAGGTGAAAATCACGCAAAAGCGAAAGGCTATAGTCCATGGTGTCGGAGGGCATACTATAGTATGTCGTTTTTCACGATTTCGGAGGATTTGAAAAAAATGTGAAAATCACGCAAAAGCGAAAGGCTATAGTCCATGGTGTCGGAGAGCATACTATAGTATGTCGTTTTTAACGATTTCGGAGGATTAAAAAAAAAGGTGAAAATCACGCAAAAGCGAAAGGCTATAGTCCATGGTGTCGGAGGGCATACTATAGTATGTCGTTTTTCACGATTTCGGAGGATTTGAAAAAAATGTGAAAATCACGGAAAAGCGAAAGGCTATAGTCCATGGTGTCGGAGAGCATACTATAGTATGTCGTTTTTAACGATTTCGGAGGATTAAAAAAAAAGGTGAAAATCACGCAAAAGCGAAAGGCTATAGTCCATGGTCTCGGACCGCATACTAGTATGTCGTTTTTCACGATTTTGGAGGATTTAAAAAAAAAAGGTGAAAATCACGCAAAAGCGAAAGGCTATAGTCCATGGTGTCGGAGGGCATACTATAGTATGTCGTTTTTCACGATTTCGGAGGATTTAAAAAAAAAAGGTGAAAATCACGCAAAAGCGAAAGGCTATAGTCCATGGTGTCGGAGGGCATACTATAGTATGTCGTTTTTCACGATTTCGGAGGATTTAAAAAAAAAGGTGAAAATCACGCAAAAGCGAAAGGCTATAGTCCATGGTCTCGGACCGCATACTAGTATGTCGTTTTTCACGATTTTGGAGGATTTAAAAAAAAAAGGTGAAAATCACGCAAAAGCGAAAGGCTATAGTCCATGGTGTCGGAGGGCATACTATAGTATGTCGTTTTTCACGATTTCGGAGGATTTAAAAAAAAAAGGTGAAAATCACGCAAAAGCGAAAGGCTATAGTCCATGGTGTCGGAGGGCATACTATAGTATGTCGTTTTTCACGATTTTGGAGGATTAAAAAAAAAGGTGAAAATCACGCAAAAGCGAAAGGCTATAGTCCATGGTGTCGGAGGGCATACTATAGTATGTCGTTTTTCACGATTTCGGAGGATTTAAAAAAAAAGGTGAAAATCACGCAAAAGCGAAAGGCTATAGTCCATGGTCTCGGACCGCATACTAGTATGTCGTTTTTCACGATTTTGGAGGATTTAAAAAAAAAAGGTGAAAATCACGCAAAAGCGAAAGGCTATAGTCCATGGTGTCGGAGGGCATACTATAGTATGTCGTTTTTCACGATTTCGGAGGATTTGAAAAAAATGTGAAAATCACGCAAAAGCGAAAGGCTATAGTCCATGGTGTCGGAGAGCATACTATAGTATGTCGTTTTTAACGATTTCGGAGGATTAAAAAAAAAGGTGAAAATCACGCAAAAGCGAAAGGCTATAGTCCATGGTGTCGGAGGGCATACTATAGTATGTCGTTTTTCACGATTTCGGAGGATTTGAAAAAAAGGTGAAAATCACGCAAAAGCGAAAGGCTATAGTCCATGGTGTCGGAGGGCATACTATAGTATGTCGTTTTTCACGATTTCGGAGGATTTGAAAAAAAGGTGAAAATCACGCAAAAGCGAAAGGCTATAGTCCATGGTGTCGGAGGGCATACTATAGTATGTCGTTTTTCACGATTTCGGAGGATTTGAAAAAAAGGTGAAAATCACGCAAAAGCGAAAGGCTATAGTCCATGGTGTCGGAGGGCATACTATAGTATGTCGTTTTTCACGATTTCGGAGGATTTAAAAAAAAAGGTGAAAATCACGCAAAAGCGAAAGGCTATAGTCCATGGTGTCGGAGGGCATACTATAGTATGTCGTTTTTCACGATTTCGGAGGATTTGAAAAAAAGGTGAAAATCACGCAAAAGCGAAAGGCTATAGTCCATGGTGTCGGAGGGCATACTATAGTATGTCGTTTTTCACGATTTCGGAGGATTTGAAAAAAAGGTGAAAATCACGCAAAAGCGAAAGGCTATAGTCCATAGTGTCGGAGAGCATACTATAGTATGTCGTTTTTAACGATTTCGGAGGATTTAAAAAAAAGGTGAAAATCACGCGAAAGCAAAAGGCTATAGTCCATGGTGTCGGAGGGCATACTATAGTATGTCGTTTTTCACGATTTCGGAGGATTAAAAAAAAAGGTGAAAATCACGCAAAAGCGAAAGGCTATAGTCCATGGTGTCGGAGGGCATACTATAGTATGTCGTTTTTCACGATTTCGGAGGATTTGAAAAAAAGGTGAAAATCACGCAAAAGCGAAAGGCTATAGTCCATGGTGTCGGAGGGCATACTATAGTATGTCGTTTTTCACGATTTCGGAGGATTTAAAAAAAAAGGTGAAAATCACGCAAAAGCGAAAGGCTATAGTCCATGGTCTCGGACCGCATACTAGTATGTCGTTTTTCACGATTTCGGAGGATTTAAAAAAAAAAGGTGAAAATCACGCAAAAGCGAAAGGCGTGTCGGAGGGCATACTATAGTATGTCGTTTTTCACGATTTCGGAGGATTAAAAAAAAAGGTGAAAATCACGCAAAAGCGAAAGGCTATAGTCCATGGTGTCGGAGGGCATACTATAGTATGTCGTTTTTCACGATTTCGGAGGATTTGAAAAAAAGGTGAAAATCACGCAAAAGCGAAAGGCTATAGTCTATGGTGTCGGAGGGCATACTATAGTATGTCGTTTTTCACGATTTCAGAGGATTTAAAAAAAAAGGTGAAAATCACGCAAAAGCGAAAGGCTATAGTCCATGGTGTCGGAGGGCATACTATAGTATGTCGTTTTTCACGATTTCGGAGGATTTGAAAAAAAGGTGAAAATCACGCAAAAGCGAAAGGCTATAGTCCATGGTGTCGGAGGGCATACTATAGTATGTCGTTTTTCACGATTTCGGAGGATTTGAAAAAAAGGTGAAAATCACGCAAAAGCGAAAGGCTATAGTCCATAGTGTCGGAGAGCATACTATAGTATGTCGTTTTTAACGATTTCGGAGGATTTAAAAAAAAGGTGAAAATCACGCGAAAGCAAAAGGCTATAGTCCATGGTGTCGGAGGGCATACTATAGTATGTCGTTTTTCACGATTTCGGAGGATTAAAAAAAAAGGTGAAAATCACGCAAAAGCGAAAGGCTATAGTCCATGGTGTCGGAGGGCATACTATAGTATGTCGTTTTTCACGATTTCGGAGGATTTGAAAAAAAGGTGAAAATCACGCAAAAGCGAAAGGCTATAGTCCATGGTGTCGGAGGGCATACTATAGTATGTCGTTTTTCACGATTTCGGAGGATTTAAAAAAAAAGGTGAAAATCACGCAAAAGCGAAAGGCTATAGTCCATGGTCTCGGACCGCATACTAGTATGTCGTTTTTCACGATTTCGGAGGATTAAAAAAAAAGGTGAAAATCACGCAAAAGCGAAAGGCTATAGTCCATGGTGTCGGAGGGCATACTATAGTATGTCGTTTTTCACGATTTCGGAGGATTTGAAAAAAAGGTGAAAATCACGCAAAAGCGAAAGGCTATAGTCTATGGTGTCGGAGGGCATACTATAGTATGTCGTTTTTCACGATTTCGGAGGATTTGAAAAAAAGGTGAAAATCACGCAAAAGCGAAAGGCTATAGTCCATGGTGTCGGAGGGCATACTATAGTATGTCGTTTTTCACGATTTCGGAGGATTTAAAAAAAAAGGTGAAAATCACGCAAAAGCGAAAGGCGTGTCGGAGGGCATACTATAGTATGTCGTTTTTCACGATTTCGGAGGATTTAAAAAAAAAAGGTGAAAATCACGCAAAAGCGAAAGGCGTGTCGGAGGGCATACTATAGTATGTCGTTTTTCACGATTTCGGAGGATTAAAAAAAAAGGTGAAAATCACGCAAAAGCGAAAGGCTATAGTCCATGGTGTCGGAGGGCATACTATAGTATGTCGTTTTTCACGATTTCGGAGGATTTGAAAAAAAGGTGAAAATCACGCAAAAGCGAAAGGCTATAGTCTATGGTGTCGGAGGGCATACTATAGTATGTCGTTTTTCACGATTTCAGAGGATTTAAAAAAAAAGGTGAAAATCACGCAAAAGCGAAAGGCTATAGTCCATGGTGTCGGAGGGCATACTATAGTATGTCGTTTTTCACGATTTCGGAGGATTTGAAAAAAAGGTGAAAATCACGCAAAAGCGAAAGGCTATAGTCCATGGTGTCGGAGGGCATACTATAGTATGTCGTTTTTCACGATTTCGGAGGATTTGAAAAAAAGGTGAAAATCACGCAAAAGCGAAAGGCTATAGTCCATAGTGTCGGAGAGCATACTATAGTATGTCGTTTTTAACGATTTCGGAGGATTTAAAAAAAAGGTGAAAATCACGCGAAAGCAAAAGGCTATAGTCCATGGTGTCGGAGGGCATACTATAGTATGTCGTTTTTCACGATTTCGGAGGATTAAAAAAAAAGGTGAAAATCACGCAAAAGCGAAAGGCTATAGTCCATGGTGTCGGAGGGCATACTATAGTATGTCGTTTTTCACGATTTCGGAGGATTTGAAAAAAAGGTGAAAATCACGCAAAAGCGAAAGGCTATAGTCCATGGTGTCGGAGGGCATACTATAGTATGTCGTTTTTCACGATTTCGGAGGATTTAAAAAAAAAAAGGTGAAAATCACGCAAAAGCGAAAGGCTATAGTCCATGGTCTCGGACCGCATACTAGTATGTCGTTTTTCACGATTTCGGAGGATTTAAAAAAAAAAGGTGAAAATCACGCAAAAGCGAAAGGCGTGTCGGAGGGCATACTATAGTATGACGTTTTTCACGATTTCGGAGGATTAAAAAAAAAGGTGAAAATCACGCAAAAGCGAAAGGCTATAGTCCATGGTGTCGGAGGGCATACTATAGTATGTCGTTTTTCACGATTTCGGAGGATTTGAAAAAAAGGTGAAAATCACGCAAAAGCGAAAGGCTATAGTCTATGGTGTCGGAGGGCATACTATAGTATGTCGTTTTTCACGATTTCGGAGGATTTAAAAAAAAAGGTGAAAATCACGCAAAAGCGAAAGGCTATAGTCCATGGTGTCGGAGGGCATACTATAGTATGTCGTTTTTCACGATTTCGGAGGATTTGAAAAAAAGGTGAAAATCACGCAAAAGCGAAAGGCTATAGTCCATGGTGTCGGAGGGCATACTATAGTATGTCGTTTTTCACGATTTCGGAGGATTAAAAAAAAAGGTGAAAATCACGCAAAAGCGAAAGGCTATAGTCCATGGTGTCGGAGGGCATACTATAGTATGTCGTTTTTCACGATTTCGGAGGATTTAAAAAAAAAGGTGAAAATCACGCAAAAGCGAAAGGCTATAGTCCATGGTCTCGGACCGCATACTAGTATGTCGTTTTTCACGATTTCGGAGGATTTAAAAAAAAAGGTGAAAATCACGCAAAAGCGAAAGGCTATAGTCCATGGTGTCGGAGGGCATACTATAGTATGTCGTTTTTCACGATTTCGGAGGATTAAAAAAAAAGGTGAAAATCACGCAAAAGCGAAAGGCTATAGTCCATGGTGTCGGAGGGCATACTATAGTATGTCGTTTTTCACGATTTCGGAGGATTTGAAAAAAAGGTGAAAATCACGCAAAAGCGAAAGGCTATAGTCCATGGTGTCGGAGGGCATACTATAGTATGTCGTTTTTCACGATTTCGGAGGATTTAAAAAAAAAGGTGAAAATCACGCAAAAGCGAAAGGCTATAGTCCATGGTGTCGGAGGGCATACTATAGTATGTCGTGTTTCACGATTTCGGAGGATTTAAAAAAAAAAGGTGAAAATCACGCAAAAGCGAAAGGCTATAGTCCATGGTGTCGGAGGGCATACTATATAGTATGTGGTTTTTCACGATTTCGGAGGATTTAAAAAAAAAGGTGAAAATCACGCAAAAGCGAAAGGCTATCGTCCATGGTGTCGGAGGGCATACTATTGTATGTCGTTTTTCACGATTTCGGAGGATTTGAAAAAAAGGTGAAAATCACGCAAAAGCGAAAGGCTATAGTCCATGGTGTCGGAGAGCATACTATAGTATGTCGTTTTTAACGATTTCGGAGGATTTAAAAAAAAAGGTGAAAATCACGCAAAAGCAAAAGGCTATAGTCCATGGTGTCGGAGGGCATACTATAGTATGTCGTTTTTCACGATTTCGGAGGATTAAAAAAAAAGGTGAAAATCACGCAAAAGCGAAAGGCTATAGTCCATGGTGTCGGAGGGCATACTATAGTATGTCGTTTTTCACGATTTTGGAGGATTTAAAAAAAAAAGGTGAAAATCACGCAAAAGCGAAAGGCTATAGTCCATGGTGTCGGAGGGCATACTATAGTATGTCGTTTTTCACGATTTCGGAGGATTTAAAAAAAAAAGGTGAAAATCACGCAAAAGCGAAAGGCTATAGTCCATGGTGTCGGAGGGCATACTATAGTATGTGGTTTTTCACGATTTTGGAGGATTTAAAAAAAAAGGTGAAAATCACGCAAAAGCGAAAGGCTATAGTCCATGGTGTCGGAGGGCATACTATAGTATGTCGTTTTTCACGATTTCGGAGGATTTGAAAAAAAGGTGAAAATCACGCAAAAGCGAAAGGCTATAGTCCATGGTGTCGGAGAGCATACTATAGTATGTCGTTTTTAACGATTTCGGAGGATTTAAAAAAAAGGTGAAAATCACGCGAAAGCAAAAGGCTATAGTCCATGGTGTCGGAGGGCATACTATAGTATGTCGTTTTTCACGATTTCGGAGGATTAAAAAAAAAGGTGAAAATCACGCAAAAGCGAAAGGCTATAGTCCATGGTGTCGGAGGGCATACTATAGTATGTCGTTTTTCACGATTTCGGAGGATTTGAAAAAAAGGTGAAAATCACGCAAAAGCGAAAGGCTATAGTCCATGGTGTCGGAGGGCATACTATAGTATGTCGTTTTTCACGATTTCGGAGGATTTAAAAAAAAAGGTGAAAATCACGCAAAAGCGAAAGGCTATAGTCCATGGTCTCGGACCGCATACTAGTATGTCGTTTTTCACGATTTCGGAGGATTTAAAAAAAAAAGGTGAAAATCACGCAAAAGCGAAAGGCGTGTCGGAGGGCATACTATAGTATGTCGTTTTTCACGATTTCGGAGGATTAAAAAAAAAGGTGAAAATCACGCAAAAGCGAAAGGCTATAGTCCATGGTGTCGGAGGGCATACTATAGTATGTCGTTTTTCACGATTTCGGAGGATTTGAAAAAAAGGTGAAAATCACGCAAAAGCGAAAGGCTATAGTCCATGGTGTCGGAGGGCATACTATAGTATGTCGTTTTTCACGATTTCGGAGGATTTAAAAAAAAAGGTGAAAATCACGCAAAAGCGAAAGGCTATAGTCCATGGTGTCGGAGGGCATACTATAGTATGTCGTTTTTCACGATTTCGGAGGATTTGAAAAAAAGGTGAAAATCACGCAAAAGCGAAAGGCTATAGTCCATGGTGTCGGAGGGCATACTATAGTATGTCGTTTTTCACGATTTCGGAGGATTTGAAAAAAAGGTGAAAATCACGCAAAAGCGAAAGGCTATAGTCCATGGTGTCGGAGGGCATACTATAGTATGTCGTTTTTCACGATTTCGGAGGATAAAAAAAAAAGGTGAAAATCACGCAAAAGCGAAAGGCTATAGTCCATGGTGTCGGAGGGCATACTATAGTATGTCGTTTTTCACGATTTCGGAGGATTTAAAAAAAAAGGTGAAAATCACGCAAAAGCGAAAGGCTATAGTCCATGGTCTCGGACCGCATACTAGTATGTCGTTTTTCACGATTTTGGAGGATTTAAAAAAAAAAGGTGAAAATCACGCAAAAGCGAAAGGCGTGTCGGAGGGCATACTATAGTATGTCGTTTTTCACGATTTCGGAGGATTAAAAAAAAAGGTGAAAATCACGCAAAAGCGAAAGGCTATAGTCCATGGTGTCGGAGGGCATACTATAGTATGTCGTTTTTCACGATTTCGGAGGATTTGAAAAAAAGGTGAAAATCACGCAAAAGCGAAAGGCTATAGTCCATGGTGTCGGAGGGCATACTATAGTATGTCGTTTTTCACGATTTCGGAGGATTTAAAAAAAAAGGTGAAAATCACGCAAAAGCGAAAGGCTATAGTCCATGGTGTCGGAGGGCATACTATAGTATGTCGTTTTTCACGATTTCGGAGGATTTGAAAAAAAGGTGAAAATCACGCAAAAGCGAAAGGCTATAGTCCATGGTGTCGGAGGGCATACTATAGTATGTCGTTTTTCACGATTTCGGAGGATTTGAAAAAAAGGTGAAAATCACGCAAAAGCGAAAAGCTATAGTCCATGGTGTCGGAGGGCATACTATAGTATGTCGTTTTTCACGATTTCGGAGGATTAAAAAAAAAGGTGAAAATCACGCAAAAGCGAAAGGCTATAGTCCATGGTCTCGGACCGCATACTAGTATGTCGTTTTTCACGATTTCGGAGGATTTAAAAAAAAAAGGTGAAAATCACGCAAAAGCGAAAGGCGTGTCGGAGGGCATACTATAGTATGTCGTTTTTCACGATTTCGGAGGATTTGAAAAAAATGTGAAAATCACGGAAAAGCGAAAGGCTATAGTCCATGGTGTCGGAGAGCATACTATAGTATGTCGTTTTTAACGATTTCGGAGGATTAAAAAAAAAGGTGAAAATCACGCAAAAGCGAAAGGCTATAGTCCATGGTGTCGGAGGGCATACTATAGTATGTCGTTTTTCACGATTTCGGAGGATTTGAAAAAAAGGTGAAAATCACGCAAAAGCGAAAGGCTATAGTCCATGGTGTCGGAGGGCATACTATAGTATGTCGTTTTTCACGATTTCGGAGGATTTAAAAAAAAAAGTGAAAATCACGCAAAAGCGAAAGGCTATAGTCCATGGTCTCGGACCGCATACTAGTATGTCGTTTTTCACGATTTTGGAGGATTTAAAAAAAAAAGGTGAAAATCACGCAAAAGCGAAAGGCTATAGTCCATGGTGTCGGAGGGCATACTATAGTATGTCGTTTTTCACGATTTTGGAGGATTTGAAAAAAAGGTGAAAATCACGCAAAAGCGAAAGGCTATAGTCCATGGTGTCGGAGGGCATACTATAGTATGTCGTTTTTCACGATTTCGGAGGATTTAAAAAAAAAGGTGAAAATCACGCAAAAGCGAAAGGCTATAGTCCATGGTGTCGGAGGGCATACTATAGTATGTCGTTTTTCACGATTTCGGAGGATTAAAAAAAAAGGTGAAAATCACGCAAAAGCGAAAGGCTATAGTCCATGGTGTCGGAGGGCATACTATAGTATGTCGTTTTTCACGATTTCGGAGGATTAAAAAAAAAGGTGAAAATCACGCAAAAGCGAAAGGCTATAGTCCATGGTGTCGGAGGGCATACTATAGTATGTCGTTTTTCACGATTTCGGAGGATTTAAAAAAAAAGGTGAAAATCACGCAAAAGCGAAAGGCTATAGTCCATGGTGTCGGAGGGCATACTATAGTATGTGGTTTTTCACGATTTCGGAGGATTTAAAAAAAAAGGTGAAAATCACGCAAAAGCGAAAGGCTATAGTCCATGGTGTCGGAGGGCATACTATAGTATGTCGTTTTTCACGATTTCGGAGGATTTGAAAAAAAGGTGAAAATCACGCAAAAGCGAAAGGCTATAGTCCATGGTGTCGGAGGGCATACTATAGTATGTCGTTTTTCACGATTTCGGAGGATTTAAAAAAAAAGGTGAAAATCACGCAAAAGCGAAAGGCTATAGTCCATGGTGTCGGAGGGCATACTATAGTATGTCGTTTTTCACGATTTCGGAGGATTTGAAAAAAAGGTGAAAATCACACAAAAGCGAAAGGCTATAGTCCATGGTGTCGGAGGGCATACTATAGTATGTCGTTTTTCACGATTTCGGAGGATTTGAAAAAAAGGTGAAAATCACGCAAAAGCGAAAGGCTATAGTCCATGGTGTCGGAGGGCATACTATAGTATGTCGTTTTTCACGATTTCGGAGGATTTAAAAAAAAAAGGTGAAAATCACGCAAAAGCGAAAGGCTATAGTCCATGGTCTCGGACCGCATACTAGTATGTCGTTTTTCACGATTTTGGAGGATTTAAAAAAAAAAGGTGAAAATCACGCAAAAGCGAAAGGCTATAGTCCATGGTGTCGGAGGGCATACTATAGTATGTCGTTTTTCACGATTTCGGAGGATTTAAAAAAAAAGGTGAAAATCACGCAAAAGCGAAAGGCTATAGTCCATGGTGTCGGAGGGCATACTATAGTATGTCGTTTTTCACGATTTCGGAGGATTTTAAAAAAAAGGTGAAAATCACGCAAAAGCGAAAGGCTATAGTCCATGGTCTCGGACCGCATACTAGTATGTCGTTTTTCACGATTTCGGAGGATTTAAAAAAAAAGGTGAAAATCACGCAAAAGCGAAAGGCTATAGTCCATGGTGTCGGAGGGCATACTATAGTATGTCGTTTTTCACGATTTCGGAGGATTAAAAAAAAAGGTGAAAATCACGCAAAAGCGAAAGGCTATAGTCCATGGTGTCGGAGGGCATACTATAGTATGTCGTTTTTCACGATTTCGGAGGATTTGAAAAAAAGGTGAAAATCACGCAAAAGCGAAAGGCTATAGTCCATGGTGTCGGAGGGCATACTATAGTATGTCGTTTTTCACGATTTCGGAGGATTTAAAAAAAAAGGTGAAAATCACGCAAAAGCGAAAGGCTATAGTCCATGGTGTCGGAGGGCATACTATAGTATGTCGTGTTTCACGATTTCGGAGGATTTAAAAAAAAAAGGTGAAAATCACGCAAAAGCGAAAGGCTATAGTCCATGGTGTCGGAGGGCATACTATATAGTATGTGGTTTTTCACGATTTCGGAGGATTTAAAAAAAAAGGTGAAAATCACGCAAAAGCGAAAGGCTATCGTCCATGGTGTCGGAGGGCATACTATTGTATGTCGTTTTTCACGATTTCGGAGGATTTGAAAAAAAGGTGAAAATCACGCAAAAGCGAAAGGCTATAGTCCATGGTGTCGGAGAGCATACTATAGTATGTCGTTTTTAACGATTTCGGAGGATTTAAAAAAAAAGGTGAAAATCACGCAAAAGCAAAAGGCTATAGTCCATGGTGTCGGAGGGCATACTATAGTATGTCGTTTTTCACGATTTCGGAGGATTAAAAAAAAAGGTGAAAATCACGCAAAAGCGAAAGGCTATAGTCCATGGTGTCGGAGGGCATACTATAGTATGTCGTTTTTCACGATTTTGGAGGATTTAAAAAAAAAAGGTGAAAATCACGCAAAAGCGAAAGGCTATAGTCCATGGTGTCGGAGGGCATACTATAGTATGTCGTTTTTCACGATTTCGGAGGATTTAAAAAAAAAAGGTGAAAATCACGCAAAAGCGAAAGGCTATAGTCCATGGTGTCGGAGGGCATACTATAGTATGTGGTTTTTCACGATTTTGGAGGATTTAAAAAAAAAGGTGAAAATCACGCAAAAGCGAAAGGCTATAGTCCATGGTGTCGGAGGGCATACTATAGTATGTCGTTTTTCACGATTTCGGAGGATTTGAAAAAAAGGTGAAAATCACGCAAAAGCGAAAGGCTATAGTCCATGGTGTCGGAGAGCATACTATAGTATGTCGTTTTTAACGATTTCGGAGGATTTAAAAAAAAGGTGAAAATCACGCGAAAGCAAAAGGCTATAGTCCATGGTGTCGGAGGGCATACTATAGTATGTCGTTTTTCACGATTTCGGAGGATTAAAAAAAAAGGTGAAAATCACGCAAAAGCGAAAGGCTATAGTCCATGGTGTCGGAGGGCATACTATAGTATGTCGTTTTTCACGATTTCGGAGGATTTGAAAAAAAGGTGAAAATCACGCAAAAGCGAAAGGCTATAGTCCATGGTGTCGGAGGGCATACTATAGTATGTCGTTTTTCACGATTTCGGAGGATTTAAAAAAAAAGGTGAAAATCACGCAAAAGCGAAAGGCTATAGTCCATGGTCTCGGACCGCATACTAGTATGTCGTTTTTCACGATTTCGGAGGATTTAAAAAAAAAAGGTGAAAATCACGCAAAAGCGAAAGGCGTGTCGGAGGGCATACTATAGTATGTCGTTTTTCACGATTTCGGAGGATTAAAAAAAAAGGTGAAAATCACGCAAAAGCGAAAGGCTATAGTCCATGGTGTCGGAGGGCATACTATAGTATGTCGTTTTTCACGATTTCGGAGGATTTGAAAAAAAGGTGAAAATCACGCAAAAGCGAAAGGCTATAGTCCATGGTGTCGGAGGGCATACTATAGTATGTCGTTTTTCACGATTTCGGAGGATTTAAAAAAAAAGGTGAAAATCACGCAAAAGCGAAAGGCTATAGTCCATGGTGTCGGAGGGCATACTATAGTATGTCGTTTTTCACGATTTCGGAGGATTTGAAAAAAAGGTGAAAATCACGCAAAAGCGAAAGGCTATAGTCCATGGTGTCGGAGGGCATACTATAGTATGTCGTTTTTCACGATTTCGGAGGATTTGAAAAAAAGGTGAAAATCACGCAAAAGCGAAAGGCTATAGTCCATGGTGTCGGAGGGCATACTATAGTATGTCGTTTTTCACGATTTCGGAGGATAAAAAAAAAAGGTGAAAATCACGCAAAAGCGAAAGGCTATAGTCCATGGTGTCGGAGGGCATACTATAGTATGTCGTTTTTCACGATTTCGGAGGATTTAAAAAAAAAGGTGAAAATCACGCAAAAGCGAAAGGCTATAGTCCATGGTCTCGGACCGCATACTAGTATGTCGTTTTTCACGATTTTGGAGGATTTAAAAAAAAAAGGTGAAAATCACGCAAAAGCGAAAGGCGTGTCGGAGGGCATACTATAGTATGTCGTTTTTCACGATTTCGGAGGATTAAAAAAAAAGGTGAAAATCACGCAAAAGCGAAAGGCTATAGTCCATGGTGTCGGAGGGCATACTATAGTATGTCGTTTTTCACGATTTCGGAGGATTTGAAAAAAAGGTGAAAATCACGCAAAAGCGAAAGGCTATAGTCCATGGTGTCGGAGGGCATACTATAGTATGTCGTTTTTCACGATTTCGGAGGATTTAAAAAAAAAGGTGAAAATCACGCAAAAGCGAAAGGCTATAGTCCATGGTGTCGGAGGGCATACTATAGTATGTCGTTTTTCACGATTTCGGAGGATTTGAAAAAAAGGTGAAAATCACGCAAAAGCGAAAGGCTATAGTCCATGGTGTCGGAGGGCATACTATAGTATGTCGTTTTTCACGATTTCGGAGGATTTGAAAAAAAGGTGAAAATCACGCAAAAGCGAAAAGCTATAGTCCATGGTGTCGGAGGGCATACTATAGTATGTCGTTTTTCACGATTTCGGAGGATTAAAAAAAAAGGTGAAAATCACGCAAAAGCGAAAGGCTATAGTCCATGGTCTCGGACCGCATACTAGTATGTCGTTTTTCACGATTTCGGAGGATTTAAAAAAAAAAGGTGAAAATCACGCAAAAGCGAAAGGCGTGTCGGAGGGCATACTATAGTATGTCGTTTTTCACGATTTCGGAGGATTTGAAAAAAATGTGAAAATCACGGAAAAGCGAAAGGCTATAGTCCATGGTGTCGGAGAGCATACTATAGTATGTCGTTTTTAACGATTTCGGAGGATTAAAAAAAAAGGTGAAAATCACGCAAAAGCGAAAGGCTATAGTCCATGGTGTCGGAGGGCATACTATAGTATGTCGTTTTTCACGATTTCGGAGGATTTGAAAAAAAGGTGAAAATCACGCAAAAGCGAAAGGCTATAGTCCATGGTGTCGGAGGGCATACTATAGTATGTCGTTTTTCACGATTTCGGAGGATTTAAAAAAAAAGGTGAAAATCACGCAAAAGCGAAAGGCTATAGTCCATGGTGTCGGAGGGCATACTATAGTATGTCGTTTTTCACGATTTCGGAGGATTTGAAAAAAAGGTGAAAATCACGCAAAAGCGAAAGGCTATAGTCCATGGTGTCGGAGGGCATACTATAGTATGTCGTTTTTCACGATTTCGGAGGATTTGAAAAAAAGGTGAAAATCACGCAAAAGCGAAAGGCTATAGTCCATGGTGTCGGAGGGCATACTATAGTATGTCGTTTTTCACGATTTCGGAGGATAAAAAAAAAAGGTGAAAATCACGCAAAAGCGAAAGGCTATAGTCCATGGTGTCGGAGGGCATACTATAGTATGTCGTTTTTCACGATTTCGGAGGATTTAAAAAAAAAGGTGAAAATCACGCAAAAGCGAAAGGCTATAGTCCATGGTCTCGGACCGCATACTAGTATGTCGTTTTTCACGATTTTGGAGGATTTAAAAAAAAAAGGTGAAAATCACGCAAAAGCGAAAGGCGTGTCGGAGGGCATACTATAGTATGTCGTTTTTCACGATTTCGGAGGATTAAAAAAAAAGGTGAAAATCACGCAAAAGCGAAAGGCTATAGTCCATGGTGTCGGAGGGCATACTATAGTATGTCGTTTTTCACGATTTCGGAGGATTTGAAAAAAAGGTGAAAATCACGCAAAAGCGAAAGGCTATAGTCCATGGTGTCGGAGGGCATACTATAGTATGTCGTTTTTCACGATTTCGGAGGATTTAAAAAAAAAGGTGAAAATCACGCAAAAGCGAAAGGCTATAGTCCATGGTGTCGGAGGGCATACTATAGTATGTCGTTTTTCACGATTTCGGAGGATTTGAAAAAAAGGTGAAAATCACGCAAAAGCGAAAGGCTATAGTCCATGGTGTCGGAGGGCATACTATAGTATGTCGTTTTTCACGATTTCGGAGGATTTGAAAAAAAGGTGAAAATCACGCAAAAGCGAAAAGCTATAGTCCATGGTGTCGGAGGGCATACTATAGTATGTCGTTTTTCACGATTTCGGAGGATTAAAAAAAAAGGTGAAAATCACGCAAAAGCGAAAGGCTATAGTCCATGGTCTCGGACCGCATACTAGTATGTCGTTTTTCACGATTTCGGAGGATTTAAAAAAAAAAGGTGAAAATCACGCAAAAGCGAAAGGCGTGTCGGAGGGCATACTATAGTATGTCGTTTTTCACGATTTCGGAGGATTTGAAAAAAATGTGAAAATCACGGAAAAGCGAAAGGCTATAGTCCATGGTGTCGGAGAGCATACTATAGTATGTCGTTTTTAACGATTTCGGAGGATTAAAAAAAAAGGTGAAAATCACGCAAAAGCGAAAGGCTATAGTCCATGGTGTCGGAGGGCATACTATAGTATGTCGTTTTTCACGATTTCGGAGGATTTGAAAAAAAGGTGAAAATCACGCAAAAGCGAAAGGCTATAGTCCATGGTGTCGGAGGGCATACTATAGTATGTCGTTTTTCACGATTTCGGAGGATTTAAAAAAAAAGTGAAAATCACGCAAAAGCGAAAGGCTATAGTCCATGGTCTCGGACCGCATACTAGTATGTCGTTTTTCACGATTTTGGAGGATTTAAAAAAAAAAGGTGAAAATCACGCAAAAGCGAAAGGCTATAGTCCATGGTGTCGGAGGGCATACTATAGTATGTCGTTTTTCACGATTTTGGAGGATTTGAAAAAAAGGTGAAAATCACGCAAAAGCGAAAGGCTATAGTCCATGGTGTCGGAGGGCATACTATAGTATGTCGTTTTTCACGATTTCGGAGGATTTAAAAAAAAAGGTGAAAATCACGCAAAAGCGAAAGGCTATAGTCCATGGTGTCGGAGGGCATACTATAGTATGTCGTTTTTCACGATTTCGGAGGATTAAAAAAAAAGGTGAAAATCACGCAAAAGCGAAAGGCTATAGTCCATGGTGTCGGAGGGCATACTATAGTATGTCGTTTTTCACGATTTCGGAGGATTAAAAAAAAAGGTGAAAATCACGCAAAAGCGAAAGGCTATAGTCCATGGTGTCGGAGGGCATACTATAGTATGTCGTTTTTCACGATTTCGGAGGATTTAAAAAAAAAGGTGAAAATCACGCAAAAGCGAAAGGCTATAGTCCATGGTGTCGGAGGGCATACTATAGTATGTGGTTTTTCACGATTTCGGAGGATTTAAAAAAAAAGGTGAAAATCACGCAAAAGCGAAAGGCTATAGTCCATGGTGTCGGAGGGCATACTATAGTATGTCGTTTTTCACGATTTCGGAGGATTTGAAAAAAAGGTGAAAATCACGCAAAAGCGAAAGGCTATAGTCCATGGTGTCGGAGGGCATACTATAGTATGTCGTTTTTCACGATTTCGGAGGATTTAAAAAAAAAGGTGAAAATCACGCAAAAGCGAAAGGCTATAGTCCATGGTGTCGGAGGGCATACTATAGTATGTCGTTTTTCACGATTTCGGAGGATTTGAAAAAAAGGTGAAAATCACACAAAAGCGAAAGGCTATAGTCCATGGTGTCGGAGGGCATACTATAGTATGTCGTTTTTCACGATTTCGGAGGATTTGAAAAAAAGGTGAAAATCACGCAAAAGCGAAAGGCTATAGTCCATGGTGTCGGAGGGCATACTATAGTATGTCGTTTTTCACGATTTCGGAGGATTTAAAAAAAAAGGTGAAAATCACGCAAAAGCGAAAGGCTATAGTCCATGGTCTCGGACCGCATACTAGTATGTCGTTTTTCACGATTTTGGAGGATTTAAAAAAAAAAGGTGAAAATCACGCAAAAGCGAAAGGCTATAGTCCATGGTGTCGGAGGGCATACTATAGTATGTCGTTTTTCACGATTTCGGAGGATTTAAAAAAAAAGGTGAAAATCACGCAAAAGCGAAAGGCTATAGTCCATGGTGTCGGAGGGCATACTATAGTATGTCGTTTTTCACGATTTCGGAGGATTTTAAAAAAAGGTGAAAATCACGCAAAAGCGAAAGGCTATAGTCCATGGTGTCGGAGGGCATACTATAGTATGTCGTTTTTCACGATTTCGGAGGATTTGAAAAAAAGGTGAAAATCACGCAAAAGCGAAAGGCTATAGTCCATGGTGTCGGAGAGCATACTATAGTATGTCGTTTTTCACGATTTCGGAGGATTTGAAAAAAAGGTGAAAATCACGCAAAAGCGAAAGGCTATAGTCCATGGTGTCGGAGGGCATACTATAGTATGTCGTTTTTCACGATTTCGGAGGATTAAAAAAAAAGGTGAAAATCACGCAAAAGCGAAAGGCTATAGTCCATGGTGTCGGAGGGCATACTATAGTATGTCGTTTTTCACGATTTCGGAGGATTAAAAAAAAAGGTGAAAATCACGCAAAAGCGAAAGGCTATAGTCCATGGTGTCGGAGGGCATACTATAGTATGTCGTTTTTCACGATTTCGGAGGATTTAAAAAAAAAGGTGAAAATCACGCAAAAGCGAAAGGCTATAGTCCATGGTGTCGGAGGGCATACTATAGTATGTGGTTTTTCACGATTTCGGAGGATTTAAAAAAAAAGGTGAAAATCACGCAAAAGCGAAAGGCTATAGTCCATGGTGTCGGAGGGCATACTATAGTATGTCGTTTTTCACGATTTCGGAGGATTTGAAAAAAAGGTGAAAATCACGCAAAAGCGAAAGGCTATAGTCCATGGTGTCGGAGAGCATACTATAGTATGTAGTTTTTAACGATTTCGGAGGATTTAAAAAAAAAGGTGAAAATCACGCAAAAGCAAAAGGCTATAGTCCATGGTGTCGGAGGGCATACTATAGTATGTCGTTTTTCACGATTTCGGAGGATTAAAAAAAAAGGTGAAAATCACGCAAAAGCGAAAGGCTATAGTCCATGGTGTCGGACCGCATACTAGTATGTCGTTTTTCACGATTTTGGAGGATTTTTAAAAAAAAAGGTGAAAATCACGCAAAAGCGAAAGGCTATAGTCCATGGTGTCGGAGGGCATACTATAGTATGTCGTTTTTCACGATTTCGGAGGATTTGAAAAAAAGGTGAAAATCACGCAAAAGCGAAAGGCTATAGTCCATGGTGTCGGAGGGCATACTATAGTATGTCGTTTTTCACGATTTCGGAGGATTAAAAAAAAAGGTGAAAATCACGCAAAAGCGAAAGGCTATAGTCCATGGTGTCGGACCGCATACTAGTATGTTGTTTTTCACGATTTTGGAGGATTTAAAAAAAAAAAAGGTGAAAATCACGCAAAAGCGAAAGGCTATAGTCCATGGTGTCGGAGGGCATACTATAGTATGTCGTTTTTCACGATTTCGGAGGATTTAAAAAAAAAAGGTGAAAATCACGCAAAAGCGAAAGGCTATAGTCCATGGTGTCGGAGGGCATACTATAGTATGTGGTTTTTCACGATTTCGGAGGATTTAAAAAAAAAGGTGAAAATCACGCAAAAGCGAAAGGCTATAGTCCATGGTGTCGGAGGGCATACTATAGTATGTCGTTTTTCACGATTTCGGAGGATTTGAAAAAAAGGTGAAAATCACGCAAAAGCGAAAGGCTATAGTCCATGGTGTCGGAGGGCATACTATAGTATGTCGTTTTTCACGATTTCGGAGGATTTAAAAAAAAAGGTGAAAATCACGCAAAAGCGAAAGGCTATAGTCCATGGTCTCGGACCGCATACTAGTATGTCGTTTTTCACGATTTCGGAGGATTTAAAAAAAAAAGGTGAAAATCACGCAAAAGCGAAAGGCGTGTCGGAGGGCATACTATAGTATGTCGTTTTTCACGATTTCGGAGGATTAAAAAAAAAGGTGAAAATCACGCAAAAGCGAAAGGCTATAGTCCATGGTGTCGGAGGGCATACTATAGTATGTCGTTTTTCACGATTTCGGAGGATTTGAAAAAAAGGTGAAAATCACGCAAAAGCGAAAGGCTATAGTCCATGGTGTCGGAGGGCATACTATAGTATGTCGTTTTTCACGATTTCGGAGGATTTAAAAAAAAAGGTGAAAATCACGCAAAAGCGAAAGGCTATAGTCCATGGTGTCGGAGGGCATACTATAGTATGTCGTTTTTCACGACTTCGGAGGATTTGAAAAAAAGGTGAAAATCACACAAAAGCGAAAGGCTATAGTCCATGGTGTCGGAGGGCATACTATAGTATGTCGTTTTTCACGATTTCGGAGGATTTGAAAAAAAGGTGAAAATCACGCAAAAGCGAAAGGCTATAGTCCATGGTGTCGGAGGGCATACTATAGTATGTCGTTTTTCACGATTTCGGAGGATTAAAAAAAAAGGTGAAAATCACGCAAAAGCGAAAGGCTATAGTCCATGGTCTCGGACCGCATACTAGTATGTCGTTTTTCACGATTTCGGAGGATTTAAAAAAAAAAGGTGAAAATCACGCAAAAGCGAAAGGCGTGTCGGAGGGCATACTATAGTATGCCGTTTTTCACGATTTCGGAGGATTAAAAAAAAAGGTGAAAATCACGCAAAAGCGAAAGGCTATAGTCCATGGTGTCGGAGGGCATACTATAGTATGTCGTTTTTCACGATTTCGGAGGATTTGAAAAAAAGGTGAAAATCACGCAAAAGCGAAAGGCTATAGTCTATGGTGTCGGAGGGCATACTATAGTATGTCGTTTTTCACGATTTCGGAGGATTTAAAAAAAAAGGTGAAAATCACGCAAAAGCGAAAGGCTATAGTCCATGGTGTCGGAGGGCATACTATAGTATGTCGTTTTTCACGATTTCGGAGGATTTGAAAAAAAGGTGAAAATCACGCAAAAGCGAAAGGCTATAGTCCATGGTGTCGGAGGGCATACTATAGTATGTCGTTTTTCACGATTTCGGAGGATTAAAAAAAAAGGTGAAAATCACGCAAAAGCGAAAGGCTATAGTCCATGGTGTCGGAGGGCATACTATAGTATGTCGTTTTTCACGATTTCGGAGGATTTTAAAAAAAAGGTGAAAATCACGCAAAAGCGAAACGCTATAGTCCATGGTCTCGGACCGCATACTAGTATGTCGTTTTTCACGATTTCGGAGGATTTAAAAAAAAAAGGTGAAAATCACGCAAAAGCGAAAGGCGTGTCGGAGGGCATACTATAGTATGTCGTTTTTCACGATTTCGGAGGATAAAAAAAAAGGTGAAAATCACGCAAAAGCGAAAGGCTATAGTCCATGGTGACAGAGGGCATACTATAGTATGTCGTTTTTCACGATTTCGGAGGATTTGAAAAAAAGGTGAAAATCACGCAAAAGCGAAAGGCTATAGTCCATGGTGTCGGAGGGCATACTATAGTATGTCGTTTTTCACGATTTCGGAGGATTAAAAAAAAAGGTGAAAATCACGCAAAAGCGAAAGGCTATAGTCCATGGTGTCGGAGGGCATACTATAGTATGTCGTTTTTCACGATTTCGGAGGATTTAAAAAAAAAGGTGAAAATCACGCAAAAGCGAAAGGCTATAGTCCATGGTCTCGGACCGCATACTAGTATGTCGTTTTTCACGATTTTGGAGGATTTAAAAAAAAAAGGTGAAAATCACGCAAAAGCGAAAGGCTATAGTCCATGGTGTCGGAGGGCATACTATAGTATGTCGTTTTTCACGATTTCGGAGGATTTAAAAAAAAAAGGTGAAAATCACGCAAAAGCGAAAGGCTATAGTCCATGGTGTCGGAGGGCATACTATAGTATGTCGTTTTTCACGATTTCGGAGGATTAAAAAAAAAGGTGAAAATCACGCAAAAGCGAAAGGCTATAGTCCATGGTGTCGGAGGGCATACTATAGTATGTCGTTTTTCACGATTTCGGAGGATTTAAAAAAAAAGGTGAAAATCACGCAAAAGCGAAAGGCTATAGTCCATGGTCTCGGACCGCATACTAGTATGTCGTTTTTCACGATTTTGGAGGATTTAAAAAAGAAAAAGGTGAAAATCACGCAAAAGCGAAAGGCTATAGTCCATGGTGTCGGAGGGCATACTATAGTATGTCGTTTTTCACGATTTCGGAGGATTTGAAAAAAATGTGAAAATCACGCAAAAGCGAAAGGCTATAGTCCATGGTGTCGGAGAGCATACTATAGTATGTCGTTTTTAACGATTTCGGAGGATTAAAAAAAAAGGTGAAAATCACGCAAAAGCGAAAGGCTATAGTCCATGGTGTCGGAGGGCATACTATAGTATGTCGTTTTTCACGATTTCGGAGGATTTGAAAAAAAGGTGAAAATCACGCAAAAGCGAAAGGCTATAGTCCATGGTGTCGGAGGGCATACTATAGTATGTCGTTTTTCACGATTTCGGAGGATTTAAAAAAAAAGGTGAAAATCACGCAAAAGCGAAAGGCTATAGTCCATGGTCTCGGACCGCATACTAGTATGTCGTTTTTCACGATTTTGGAGGATTTAAAAAAAAAAGGTGAAAATCACGCAAAAGCGAAAGGCTATAGTCCATGGTGTCGGAGGGCATACTATAGTATGTCGTTTTTCACGATTTCGGAGGATTTAAAAAAAAAGGTGAAAATCACGCAAAAGCGAAAGGCTATCGTCCATGGTGTCGGAGGGCATACTATTGTATGTCGTTTTTCACGATTTCGGAGGATTTGAAAAAAAGGTGAAAATCACGCAAAAGCGAAAGGCTATAGTCCATGGTGTCGGAGAGCATACTATAGTATGTCGTTTTTAACGATTTCGGAGGATTTAAAAAAAAAGGTGAAAATCACGCAAAAGCAAAAGGCTATAGTCCATGGTGTCGGAGGGCATACTATAGTATGTCGTTTTTCACGATTTCGGAGGATTAAAAAAAAAGGTGAAAATCACGCAAAAGCGGAAGGCTATAGTCCATGGTGTCGGAGGGCATACTATAGTATGTCGTTTTTCACGATTTCGGAGGATTTGAAAAAAAGGTGAAAATCACGCAAAAGCGAAAGGCTATAGTCCATGGTGTGGGAGGGCATACTATAGTATGTCGTTTTTCACGATTTCGGAGGATTTAAAAAAAAAGGTGAAAATCACGCAAAAGCGAAAGGCTATAGTCCATGTTGTCGGAGGGCATACTATAGTATGTCGTTTTTCACGATTTCGGAGGATTTGAAAAAAAGGTGAAAATCACGCAAAAGCGAAAGGCTATAGTCCATGGTGTCGGAGGGCATACTATAGTATGTCGTTTTTCACGATTTCGGAGGATTTGAAAAAAAGGTGAAAATCACGCAAAAGCGAAAGGCTATAGTCCATGGTGTCGGAGGGCATACTATAGTATGTCGTTTTTCACGATTTCGGAGGATTAAAAAAAAAGGTGAAAATCACGCAAAAGCGAAAGGCTATAGTCCATGGTGTCGGAGGGCATACTATAGTATGTCGTTTTTCACGATTTCGGAGGATTTAAAAAAAAAGGTGAAAATCACGCAAAAGCGAAAGGCTATAGTCCATGGTCTCGGACCGCATACTAGTATGTCGTTTTTCACGATTTTGGAGGATTTAAAAAAAAAAGGTGAAAATCACGCAAAAGCGAAAGGCTATAGTCCATGGTGTCGGAGGGCATACTATAGTATGTCGTTTTTCACGATTTCGGAGGATTTAAAAAAAAAAGGTGAAAATCACGCAAAAGCGAAAGGCTATAGTCCATGGTGTCGGAGGGCATACTATAGTATGTGGTTTTTCACGATTTTGGAGGATTTAAAAAAAAAGGTGAAAATCACGCAAAAGCGAAAGGCTATAGTCCATGGTGTCGGAGGGCATACTATAGTATGTCGTTTTTCACGATTTCGGAGGATTTGAAAAAAAGGTGAAAATCACGCAAAAGCGAAAGGCTATAGTCCATGGTGTCGGAGAGCATACTATAGTATGTCGTTTTTAACGATTTCGGAGGATTTAAAAAAAAAGGTGAAAATCACGCGAAAGCAAAAGGCTATAGTCCATGGTGTCGGAGGGCATACTATAGTATGTCGTTTTTCACGATTTCGGAGGATTAAAAAAAAAGGTGAAAATCACGCAAAAGCGAAAGGCTATAGTCCATGGTGTCGGAGGGCATACTATAGTATGTCGTTTTTCACGATTTCGGAGGATTTGAAAAAAAGGTGAAAATCACGCAAAAGCGAAAGGCTATAGTCCATGGTGTCGGAGGGCATACTATAGTATGTCGTTTTTCACGATTTCGGAGGATTTAAAAAAAAAGGTGAAAATCACGCAAAAGCGAAAGGCTATAGTCCATGGTCTCGGACCGCATACTAGTATGTCGTTTTTCACGATTTTGGAGGATTTAAAAAAAAAAGGTGAAAATCACGCAAAAGCGAAAGGCTATAGTCCATGGTGTCGGAGGGCATACTATAGTATGTCGTTTTTCACGATTTCGGAGGATTTAAAAAAAAAAGGTGAAAATCACGCAAAAGCGAAAGGCTATAGTCCATGGTGTCGGAGGGCATACTATAGTATGTGGTTTTTCACGATTTTGGAGGATTTAAAAAAAAAGGTGAAAATCACGCAAAAGCGAAAGGCTATAGTCCATGGTGTCGGAGGGCATACTATAGTATGTCGTTTTTCACGATTTCGGAGGATTTGAAAAAAAGGTGAAAATCACGCAAAAGCGAAAGGCTATAGTCCATGGTGTCGGAGAGCATACTATAGTATGTCGTTTTTAACGATTTCGGAGGATTTAAAAAAAAGGTGAAAATCACGCGAAAGCAAAAGGCTATAGTCCATGGTGTCGGAGGGCATACTATAGTATGTCGTTTTTCACGATTTCGGAGGATTAAAAAAAAAGGTGAAAATCACGCAAAAGCGAAAGGCTATAGTCCATGGTGTCGGAGGGCATACTATAGTATGTCGTTTTTCACGATTTCGGAGGATTTGAAAAAAAGGTGAAAATCACGCAAAAGCGAAAGGCTATAGTCCATGGTGTCGGAGGGCATACTATAGTATGTCGTTTTTCACGATTTCGGAGGATTTAAAAAAAAAGGTGAAAATCACGCAAAAGCGAAAGGCTATAGTCCATGGTCTCGGACCGCATACTAGTATGTCGTTTTTCACGATTTCGGAGGATTTAAAAAAAAAAGGTGAAAATCACGCAAAAGCGAAAGGCGTGTCGGAGGGCATACTATAGTATGTCGTTTTTCACGATTTCGGAGGATTAAAAAAAAAGGTGAAAATCACGCAAAAGCGAAAGGCTATAGTCCATGGTGTCGGAGGGCATACTATAGTATGTCGTTTTTCACGATTTCGGAGGATTTGAAAAAAAGGTGAAAATCACGCAAAAGCGAAAGGCTATAGTCCATGGTGTCGGAGGGCATACTATAGTATGTCGTTTTTCACGATTTCGGAGGATTTAAAAAAAAAGGTGAAAATCACGCAAAAGCGAAAGGCTATAGTCCATGGTGTCGGAGGGCATACTATAGTATGTCGTTTTTCACGATTTCGGAGGATTAAAAAAAAAGGTGAAAATCACGCAAAAGCGAAAGGCTATAGTCCATGGTGTCGGAGGGCATACTATAGTATGTCGTTTTTCACGATTTCGGAGGATTTAAAAAAAAAGGTTAAAATCACGCAAAAGCGAAACGCTATAGTCCATGGTCTCGGACCGCATACTAGTATGTCGTTTTTCACGATTTCGGAGGATTTAAAAAAAAAAGGTGAAAATCACGCAAAAGCGAAAGGCGTGTCGGAGGGCATACTATAGTATGTCGTTTTTCACGATTTCGGAGGATTAAAAAAAAGGTGAAAATCACGCAAAAGCGAAAGGCTATAGTCCATGGTGACAGAGGGCATACTATAGTATGTCGTTTTTCACGATTTCGGAGGATTTGAAAAAAAGGTGAAAATCACGCAAAAGCGAAAGGCTATAGTCCATGGTGTCGGAGGGCATACTATAGTATGTCGTTTTTCACGATTTCGGAGGATTTGAAAAAAAGGTGAAAATCACGCAAAAGCGAAAGGCTATAGTCCATGGTGTCGGAGGGCATACTATAGTATGTCGTTTTTCACGATTTCGGAGGATTAAAAAAAAAGGTGAAAATCACGCAAAAGCGAAAGGCTATAGTCCATGGTGTCGGAGGGCATACTATAGTATGTCGTTTTTCACGATTTCGGAGGATTTAAAAAAAAAGGTGAAAATCACGCAAAAGCGAAAGGCTATAGTCCATGGTCTCGGACCGCATACTAGTATGTCGTTTTTCACGATTTTGGAGGATTTTTAAAAAAAAGGTGAAAATCACGCAAAAGCGAAAGGCTATAGTCCATGGTGTCGGAGGGCATACTATAGTATGTCGTTTTTCACGATTTCGGAGGATTTAAAAAAAAAAGGTGAAAATCACGCAAAAGCGAAAGGCTATAGTCCATGGTGTCGGAGGGCATACTATAGTATGTCGTTTTTCACGATTTCGGAGGATTAAAAAAAAAGGTGAAAATCACGCAAATGCGAAAGGCTATAGTCCATGGTGTCGGAGGGCATACTATAGTATGTCGTTTTTCACGATTTCGGAGGATTTAAAAAAAAAGGTGAAAATCACGCAAAAGCGAAAGGCTATAGTCCATGGTCTCGGACCGCATACTAGTATGTCGTTTTTCACGATTTTGGAGGATTTTTAAAAAAAAAGGTGAAAATCACGCAAAAGCGAAAGGCTATAGTCCATGGTGTCGGAGGGCATACTATAGTATGTCGTTTTTCACGATTTCGGAGGATTTGAAAAAAATGTGAAAATCACGCAAAAGCGAAAGGCTATAGTCCATGGTGTCGGAGAGCATACTATAGTATGTCGTTTTTAACGATTTCGGAGGATTAAAAAAAAAGGTGAAAATCACGCAAAAGCGAAAGGCTATAGTCCATGGTGTCGGAGGGCATACTATAGTATGTCGTTTTTCACGATTTCGGAGGATTTGAAAAAAATGTGAAAATCACGGAAAAGCGAAAGGCTATAGTCCATGGTGTCGGAGAGCATACTATAGTATGTCGTTTTTAACGATTTCGGAGGATTAAAAAAAAAGGTGAAAATCACGCAAAAGCGAAAGGCTATAGTCCATGGTGTCGGAGGGCATACTATAGTATGTCGTTTTTCACGATTTCGGAGGATTTGAAAAAAAGGTGAAAATCACGCAAAAGCGAAAGGCTATAGTCCATGGTGTCGGAGGGCATACTATAGTATGTCGTTTTTCACGATTTCGGAGGATTTAAAAAAAAAGGTGAAAATCACGCAAAAGCGAAAGGCTATAGTCCATGGTCTCGGACCGCATACTAGTATGTCGTTTTTCACGATTTTGGAGGATTTAAAAAAAAAAGGTGAAAATCACGCAAAAGCGAAAGGCTATAGTCCATGGTGTCGGAGGGCATACTATAGTATGTCGTTTTTCACGATTTCGGAGGATTTAAAAAAAAAGGTGAAAATCACGCAAAAGCGAAAGGCTATAGTCCATGGTGTCGGAGGGCATACTATAGTATGTCGTTTTTCACGATTTCGGAGGATTTAAAAAAAAAGGTGAAAATCACGCAAAAGCGAAAGGCTATCGTCCATGGTGTCGGAGGGCATACTATTGTATGTCGTTTTTCACGATTTCGGAGGATTTGAAAAAAAGGTGAAAATCACGCAAAAGCGAAAGGCTATAGTCCATGGTGTCGGAGAGCATACTATAGTATGTCGTTTTTAACGATTTCGGAGGATTTAAAAAAAAAGGTGAAAATCACGCAAAAGCAAAAGGCTATAGTCCATGGTGTCGGAGGGCATACTATAGTATGTCGTTTTTCACGATTTCGGAGGATTAAAAAAAAAGGTGAAAATCACGCAAAAGCGAAAGGCTATAGTCCATGGTGTCGGAGGGCATACTATAGTATGTCGTTTTTCACGATTTCGGAGGATTTGAAAAAAAGGTGAAAATCGCGCAAAAGCGAAAGGCTATAGTCCATGGTGTGGGAGGGCATACTATAGTATGTCGTTTTTCACGATTTCGGAGGATTTAAAAAAAAAGGTGAAAATCACGCAAAAGCGAAAGGCTATAGTCCATGTTGTCGGAGGGCATACTATAGTATGTCGTTTTTCACGATTTCGGAGGATTTGAAAAAAAGGTGAAAATCACGCAAAAGCGAAAGGCTATAGTCCATGGTGTCGGAGGGCATACTATAGTATGTCGTTTTTCACGATTTCGGAGGATTTGAAAAAAAGGTGAAAATCACGCAAAAGCGAAAGGCTATAGTCCATGGTGTCGGAGGGCATACTATAGTATGTCGTTTTTCACGATTTCGGAGGATTAAAAAAAAAGGTGAAAATCACGCAAAAGCGAAAGGCTATAGTCCATGGTGTCGGAGGGCATACTATAGTATGTCGTTTTTCACGATTTCGGAGGATTTAAAAAAAAAGGTGAAAATCACGCAAAAGCGAAAGGCTATAGTCCATGGTCTCGGACCGCATACTAGTATGTCGTTTTTCACGATTTTGGAGGATTTAAAAAAAAAAGGTGAAAATCACGCAAAAGCGAAAGGCTATAGTCCATGGTGTCGGAGGGCATACTATAGTATGTCGTTTTTCACGATTTCGGAGGATTTGAAAAAAAGGTGAAAATCGCGCAAAAGCGAAAGGCTATAGTCCATGGTGTGGGAGGGCATACTATAGTATGTCGTTTTTCACGATTTCGGAGGATTTAAAAAAAAAGGTGAAAATCACGCAAAAGCGAAAGGCTATAGTCCATGTTGTCGGAGGGCATACTATAGTATGTCGTTTTTCACGATTTCGGAGGATTTGAAAAAAAGGTGAAAATCACGCAAAAGCGAAAGGCTATAGTCCATGGTGTCGGAGGGCATACTATAGTATGTCGTTTTTCACGATTTCGGAGGATTTGAAAAAAAGGTGAAAATCACGCAAAAGCGAAAGGCTATAGTCCATGGTGTCGGAGGGCATACTATAGTATGTCGTTTTTCACGATTTCGGAGGATTAAAAAAAAAGGTGAAAATCACGCAAAAGCGAAAGGCTATAGTCCATGGTGTCGGAGGGCATACTATAGTATGTCGTTTTTCACGATTTCGGAGGATTTGAAAAAAAGGTGAAAATCACGCAAAAGCGAAAGGCTATAGTCCATGGTGTCGGAGGGCATACTATAGTATGTCGTTTTTCACGATTTCGGAGGATTTAAAAAAAAAGGTGAAAATCACGCAAAAGCGAAAGGCTATAGTCCATGGTGTCGGAGGGCATACTATAGTATGTCGTTTTTCACGATTTCGGAGGATTAAAAAAAAGGTGAAAATCACGCAAAAGCGAAAGGCTATAGTCCATGGTGTCGGAGGGCATACTATAGTATGTCGTTTTTCACGATTTCGGAGGATTTTAAAAAAAAGGTTAAAATCACGCAAAAGCGAAACGCTATAGTCCATGGTCTCGGACCGCATACTAGTATGTCGTTTTTCACGATTTCGGAGGATTTAAAAAAAAAAGGTGAAAATCACGCAAAAGCGAAAGGCGTGTCGGAGGGCATACTATAGTATGTCGTTTTTCACGATTTCGGAGGATTAAAAAAAAGGTGAAAATCACGCAAAAGCGAAAGGCTATAGTCCATGGTGACAGAGGGCATACTATAGTATGTCGTTTTTCACGATTTCGGAGGATTTGAAAAAAAGGTGAAAATCACGCAAAAGCGAAAGGCTATAGTCCATGGTGTCGGAGGGCATACTATAGTATGTCGTTTTTCACGATTTCGGAGGATTTGAAAAAAAGGTGAAAATCACGCAAAAGCGAAAGGCTATAGTCCATGGTGTCGGAGGGCATACTATAGTATGTCGTTTTTCACGATTTCGGAGGATTAAAAAAAAAGGTGAAAATCACGCAAAAGCGAAAGGCTATAGTCCATGGTGTCGGAGGGCATACTATAGTATGTCGTTTTTCACGATTTCGGAGGATTTAAAAAAAAAGGTGAAAATCACGCAAAAGCGAAAGGCTATAGTCCATGGTCTCGGACCGCATACTAGTATGTCGTTTTTCACGATTTTGGAGGATTTTTAAAAAAAAGGTGAAAATCACGCAAAAGCGAAAGGCTATAGTCCATGGTGTCGGAGGGCATACTATAGTATGTCGTTTTTCACGATTTCGGAGGATTTAAAAAAAAAAGGTGAAAATCACGCAAAAGCGAAAGGCTATAGTCCATGGTGTCGGAGGGCATACTATAGTATGTCGTTTTTCACGATTTCGGAGGATTAAAAAAAAAGGTGAAAATCACGCAAAAGCGAAAGGCTATAGTCCATGGTGTCGGAGGGCATACTATAGTATGTCGTTTTTCACGATTTCGGAGGATTTAAAAAAAAAGGTGAAAATCACGCAAAAGCGAAAGGCTATAGTCCATGGTCTCGGACCGCATACTAGTATGTCGTTTTTCACGATTTTGGAGGATTTTTTAAAAAAAAGGTGAAAATCACGCAAAAGCGAAAGGCTATAGTCCATGGTGTCGGAGGGCATACTATAGTATGTCGTTTTTCACGATTTCGGAGGATTTGAAAAAAATGTGAAAATCACGCAAAAGCGAAAGGCTATAGTCCATGGTGTCGGAGAGCATACTATAGTATGTCGTTTTTAACGATTTCGGAGGATTAAAAAAAAAGGTGAAAATCACGCAAAAGCGAAAGGCTATAGTCCATGGTGTCGGAGGGCATACTATAGTATGTCGTTTTTCACGATTTCGGAGGATTTGAAAAAAATGTGAAAATCACGGAAAAGCGAAAGGCTATAGTCCATGGTGTCGGAGAGCATACTATAGTATGTCGTTTTTAACGATTTCGGAGGATTAAAAAAAAAGGTGAAAATCACGCAAAAGCGAAAGGCTATAGTCCATGGTGTCGGAGGGCATACTATAGTATGTCGTTTTTCACGATTTCGGAGGATTTGAAAAAAAGGTGAAAATCACGCAAAAGCGAAAGGCTATAGTCCATGGTGTCGGAGGGCATACTATAGTATGTCGTTTTTCACGATTTCGGAGGATTTAAAAAAAAAGGTGAAAATCACGCAAAAGCGAAAGGCTATAGTCCATGGTCTCGGACCGCATACTAGTATGTCGTTTTTCACGATTTTGGAGGATTTAAAAAAAAAAGGTGAAAATCACGCAAAAGCGAAAGGCTATAGTCCATGGTGTCGGAGGGCATACTATAGTATGTCGTTTTTCACGATTTCGGAGGATTTAAAAAAAAAGGTGAAAATCACGCAAAAGCGAAAGGCTATAGTCCATGGTGTCGGAGGGCATACTATAGTATGTCGTTTTTCACGATTTCGGAGGATTTAAAAAAAAAGGTGAAAATCACGCAAAAGCGAAAGGCTATCGTCCATGGTGTCGGAGGGCATACTATTGTATGTCGTTTTTCACGATTTCGGAGGATTTGAAAAAAAGGTGAAAATCACGCAAAAGCGAAAGGCTATAGTCCATGGTGTCGGAGAGCATACTATAGTATGTCGTTTTTAACGATTTCGGAGGATTTAAAAAAAAAGGTGAAAATCACGCAAAAGCAAAAGGCTATAGTCCATGGTGTCGGAGGGCATACTATAGTATGTCGTTTTTCACGATTTCGGAGGATTAAAAAAAAAGGTGAAAATCACGCAAAAGCGAAAGGCTATAGTCCATGGTGTCGGAGGGCATACTATAGTATGTCGTTTTTCACGATTTCGGAGGATTTGAAAAAAAGGTGAAAATCGCGCAAAAGCGAAAGGCTATAGTCCATGGTGTGGGAGGGCATACTATAGTATGTCGTTTTTCACGATTTCGGAGGATTTAAAAAAAAAGGTGAAAATCACGCAAAAGCGAAAGGCTATAGTCCATGTTGTCGGAGGGCATACTATAGTATGTCGTTTTTCACGATTTCGGAGGATTTGAAAAAAAGGTGAAAATCACGCAAAAGCGAAAGGCTATAGTCCATGGTGTCGGAGGGCATACTATAGTATGTCGTTTTTCACGATTTCGGAGGATTTGAAAAAAAGGTGAAAATCACGCAAAAGCGAAAGGCTATAGTCCATGGTGTCGGAGGGCATACTATAGTATGTCGTTTTTCACGATTTCGGAGGATTAAAAAAAAAGGTGAAAATCACGCAAAAGCGAAAGGCTATAGTCCATGGTGTCGGAGGGCATACTATAGTATGTCGTTTTTCACGATTTCGGAGGATTTAAAAAAAAAGGTGAAAATCACGCAAAAGCGAAAGGCTATAGTCCATGGTCTCGGACCGCATACTAGTATGTCGTTTTTCACGATTTTGGAGGATTTAAAAAAAAAAGGTGAAAATCACGCAAAAGCGAAAGGCTATAGTCCATGGTGTCGGAGGGCATACTATAGTATGTCGTTTTTCACGATTTCGGAGGATTTGAAAAAAAGGTGAAAATCGCGCAAAAGCGAAAGGCTATAGTCCATGGTGTGGGAGGGCATACTATAGTATGTCGTTTTTCACGATTTCGGAGGATTTAAAAAAAAAGGTGAAAATCACGCAAAAGCGAAAGGCTATAGTCCATGTTGTCGGAGGGCATACTATAGTATGTCGTTTTTCACGATTTCGGAGGATTTGAAAAAAAGGTGAAAATCACGCAAAAGCGAAAGGCTATAGTCCATGGTGTCGGAGGGCATACTATAGTATGTCGTTTTTCACGATTTCGGAGGATTTGAAAAAAAGGTGAAAATCACGCAAAAGCGAAAGGCTATAGTCCATGGTGTCGGAGGGCATACTATAGTATGTCGTTTTTCACGATTTCGGAGGATTAAAAAAAAAGGTGAAAATCACGCAAAAGCGAAAGGCTATAGTCCATGGTGTCGGAGGGCATACTATAGTATGTCGTTTTTCACGATTTCGGAGGATTTAAAAAAAAAGGTGAAAATCACGCAAAAGCGAAAGGCTATAGTCCATGGTCTCGGACCGCATACTAGTATGTCGTTTTTCACGATTTTGGAGGATTTAAAAAAAAAAGGTGAAAATCACGCAAAAGCGAAAGGCTATAGTCCATGGTGTCGGAGGGCATACTATAGTATGTCGTTTTTCACGATTTCGGAGGATTTAAAAAAAAAAGGTGAAAATCACGCAAAAGCGAAAGGCTATAGTCCATGGTGTCGGAGGGCATACTATAGTATGTGGTTTTTCACGATTTTGGAGGATTTAAAAAAAAAGGTGAAAATCACGCAAAAGCGAAAGGCTATAGTCCATGGTGTCGGAGGGCATACTATAGTATGTCGTTTTTCACGATTTCGGAGGATTTGAAAAAAAGGTGAAAATCACGCAAAAGCGAAAGGCTATAGTCCATGGTGTCGGAGAGCATACTATAGTATGTCGTTTTTAACGATTTCGGAGGATTTAAAAAAAAGGTGAAAATCACGCGAAAGCAAAAGGCTATAGTCCATGGTGTCGGAGGGCATACTATAGTATGTCGTTTTTCACGATTTCGGAGGATTAAAAAAAAAGGTGAAAATCACGCAAAAGCGAAAGGCTATAGTCCATGGTGTCGGAGGGCATACTATAGTATGTCGTTTTTCACGATTTCGGAGGATTTGAAAAAAAGGTGAAAATCACGCAAAAGCGAAAGGCTATAGTCCATGGTGTCGGAGGGCATACTATAGTATGTCGTTTTTCACGATTTCGGAGGATTTAAAAAAAAAGGTGAAAATCACGCAAAAGCGAAAGGCTATAGTCCATGGTCTCGGACCGCATACTAGTATGTCGTTTTTCACGATTTCGGAGGATTTAAAAAAAAAAGGTGAAAATCACGCAAAAGCGAAAGGCGTGTCGGAGGGCATACTATAGTATGTCGTTTTTCACGATTTCGGAGGATTAAAAAAAAAGGTGAAAATCACGCAAAAGCGAAAGGCTATAGTCCATGGTGTCGGAGGGCATACTATAGTATGTCGTTTTTCACGATTTCGGAGGATTTGAAAAAAAGGTGAAAATCACGCAAAAGCGAAAGGCTATAGTCCATGGTGTCGGAGGGCATACTATAGTATGTCGTTTTTCACGATTTCGGAGGATTTAAAAAAAAAGGTGAAAATCACGCAAAAGCGAAAGGCTATAGTCCATGGTGTCGGAGGGCATACTATAGTATGTCGTTTTTCACGATTTCGGAGGATTTGAAAAAAAGGTGAAAATCACGCAAAAGCGAAAGGCTATAGTCCATGGTGTCGGAGGGCATACTATAGTATGTCGTTTTTCACGATTTCGGAGGATTTGAAAAAAAGGTGAAAATCACGCAAAAGCGAAAGGCTATAGTCCATGGTGTCGGAGGGCATACTATAGTATGTCGTTTTTCACGATTTCGGAGGATTAAAAAAAAAGGTGAAAATCACGCAAAAGCGAAAGGCTATAGTCCATGGTGTCGGAGGGCATACTATAGTATGTCGTTTTTCACGATTTCGGAGGATTTAAAAAAAAGGTGAAAATCACGCAAAAGCGAAAGGCTATAGTCCATGGTGTCGGAGGGCATACTATAGTATGCCGTTTTTCACGATTTCGGAGGATTTGAAAAAAATGTGAAAATCACGGAAAAGCGAAAGGCTATAGTCCATGGTGTCGGAGAGCATACTATAGTATGTCGTTTTTAACGATTTCGGAGGATTAAAAAAAAAGGTGAAAATCACGCAAAAGCGAAAGGCTATAGTCCATGTTGTCGGAGGGCATACTATAGTATGTCGTTTTTCACGATTTCGGAGGATTTGAAAAAAAGGTGAAAATCACGCAAAAGCGAAAGGCTATAGTCCATGGTGTCGGAGGGCATACTATAGTATGTCGTTTTTCACGATTTCGGAGGATTTGAAAAAAAGGTGAAAATCACGGAAAAGCGAAAGGCTATAGTCCATGGTGTCGGAGAGCATACTATAGTATGTCGTTTTTAACGATTTCGGAGGATTAAAAAAAAAGGTGAAAATCACGCAAAAGCGAAAGGCTATAGTCCATGGTGTCGGAGGGCATACTATAGTATGTCGTTTTTCACGATTTCGGAGGATTTGAAAAAAAGGTGAAAATCACGCAAAAGCGAAAGGCTATAGTCCATGGTGTCGGAGGGCATACTATAGTATGTCGTTTTTCACGATTTCGGAGGATTTAAAAAAAAAGGTGAAAATCACGCAAAAGCGAAAGGCTATAGTCCATGGTCTCGGACCGCATACTAGTATGTCGTTTTTCACGATTTTGGAGGATTTAAAAAAAAAAGGTGAAAATCACGCAAAAGCGAAAGGCTATAGTCCATGGTGTCGGAGGGCATACTATAGTATGTCGTTTTTCACGATTTCGGAGGATTTAAAAAAAAAGGTGAAAATCACGCAAAAGCGAAAGGCTATAGTCCATGGTGTCGGAGGGCATACTATAGTATGTCGTTTTTCACGATTTCGGAGGATTTAAAAAAAAAGGTGAAAATCACGCAAAAGCGAAAGGCTATCGTCCATGGTGTCGGAGGGCATACTATTGTATGTCGTTTTTCACGATTTCGGAGGATTTGAAAAAAAGGTGAAAATCACGCAAAAGCGAAAGGCTATAGTCCATGGTGTCGGAGAGCATACTATAGTATGTCGTTTTTAACGATTTCGGAGGATTTAAAAAAAAAGGTGAAAATCACGCAAAAGCAAAAGGCTATAGTCCATGGTGTCGGAGGGCATACTATAGTATGTCGTTTTTCACGATTTCGGAGGATTAAAAAAAAAGGTGAAAATCACGCAAAAGCGAAAGGCTATAGTCCATGGTGTCGGAGGGCATACTATAGTATGTCGTTTTTCACGATTTCGGAGGATTTGAAAAAAAGGTGAAAATCGCGCAAAAGCGAAAGGCTATAGTCCATGGTGTGGGAGGGCATACTATAGTATGTCGTTTTTCACGATTTCGGAGGATTTAAAAAAAAAGGTGAAAATCACGCAAAAGCGAAAGGCTATAGTCCATGTTGTCGGAGGGCATACTATAGTATGTCGTTTTTCACGATTTCGGAGGATTTGAAAAAAAGGTGAAAATCACGCAAAAGCGAAAGGCTATAGTCCATGGTGTCGGAGGGCATACTATAGTATGTCGTTTTTCACGATTTCGGAGGATTTGAAAAAAAGGTGAAAATCACGCAAAAGCGAAAGGCTATAGTCCATGGTGTCGGAGGGCATACTATAGTATGTCGTTTTTCACGATTTCGGAGGATTAAAAAAAAAGGTGAAAATCACGCAAAAGCGAAAGGCTATAGTCCATGGTGTCGGAGGGCATACTATAGTATGTCGTTTTTCACGATTTCGGAGGATTTAAAAAAAAAGGTGAAAATCACGCAAAAGCGAAAGGCTATAGTCCATGGTCTCGGACCGCATACTAGTATGTCGTTTTTCACGATTTTGGAGGATTTAAAAAAAAAAGTGAAAATCACGCAAAAGCGAAAGGCTATAGTCCATGGTGTCGGAGGGCATACTATAGTATGTCGTTTTTCACGATTTCGGAGGATTTAAAAAAAAAAGGTGAAAATCACGCAAAAGCGAAAGGCTATAGTCCATGGTGTCGGAGGGCATACTATAGTATGTGGTTTTTCACGATTTTGGAGGATTTAAAAAAAAAGGTGAAAATCACGCAAAAGCGAAAGGCTATAGTCCATGGTGTCGGAGGGCATACTATAGTATGTCGTTTTTCACGATTTCGGAGGATTTGAAAAAAAGGTGAAAATCACGCAAAAGCGAAAGGCTATAGTCCATGGTGTCGGAGAGCATACTATAGTATGTCGTTTTTAACGATTTCGGAGGATTTAAAAAAAAGGTGAAAATCACGCGAAAGCAAAAGGCTATAGTCCATGGTGTCGGAGGGCATACTATAGTATGTCGTTTTTCACGATTTCGGAGGATTAAAAAAAAAGGTGAAAATCACGCAAAAGCGAAAGGCTATAGTCCATGGTGTCGGAGGGCATACTATAGTATGTCGTTTTTCACGATTTCGGAGGATTTGAAAAAAAGGTGAAAATCACGCAAAAGCGAAAGGCTATAGTCCATGGTGTCGGAGGGCATACTATAGTATGTCGTTTTTCACGATTTCGGAGGATTTAAAAAAAAAGGTGAAAATCACGCAAAAGCGAAAGGCTATAGTCCATGGTGTCGGAGGGCATACTATAGTATGTCGTTTTTCACGATTTCGGAGGATTTGAAAAAAAGGTGAAAATCACGCAAAAGCGAAAGGCTATAGTCCATGGTGTCGGAGGGCATACTATAGTATGTCGTTTTTCACGATTTCGGAGGATTTGAAAAAAAGGTGAAAATCACGCAAAAGCGAAAGGCTATAGTCCATGGTGTCGGAGGGCATACTATAGTATGTCGTTTTTCACGATTTCGGAGGATTAAAAAAAAAGGTGAAAATCACGCAAAAGCGAAAGGCTATAGTCCATGGTGTCGGAGGGCATACTATAGTATGTCGTTTTTCACGATTTCGGAGGATTTAAAAAAAAGGTGAAAATCACGCAAAAGCGAAAGGCTATAGTCCATGGTCTCGGACCGCATACTAGTATGTCGTTTTTCACGATTTTGGAGGATTTAAAAAAAAAAGGTGAAAATCACGCAAAAGCGAAAGGCTATAGTCCATGGTGTCGGAGGGCATACTATAGTATGTCGTTTTTCACGATTTCGGAGGATTTGAAAAAAAGGTGAAAATCACGCAAAAGCGAAAGGCTATAGTCCATGGTGTCGGAGGGCATACTATAGTATGTCGTTTTTCACGATTTCGGAGGATTTAAAAAAAAAGGTGAAAATCACGCAAAAGCGAAAGGCTATAGTCCATGGTCTCGGACCGCATACTAGTATGTCGTTTTTCACGATTTCGGAGGATTTTAAAAAAAAAGGTGAAAATCACGCAAAAGCGAAAGGCGTGTCGGAGGGCATACTATAGTATGTCGTTTTTCACGATTTCGGAGGATTAAAAAAAAAGGTGAAAATCACGCAAAAGCGAAAGGCTATAGTCCATGGTGTCGGAGGGCATACTATAGTATGTCGTTTTTCACGATTTCGGAGGATTTGAAAAAAAGGTGAAAATCACGCAAAAGCGAAAGGCTATAGTCCATGGTGTCGGAGGGCATACTATAGTATGTCGTTTTTCACGATTTCGGAGGATTTAAAAAAAAAGGTGAAAATCACGCAAAAGCGAAAGGCTATAGTCCATGGTGTCGGAGGGCATACTATAGTATGTCGTTTTTCACGATTTCGGAGGATTTGAAAAAAAGGTGAAAATCACGCAAAAGCGAAAGGCTATAGTCCATGGTGTCGGAGGGCATACTATAGTATGTCGTTTTTCACGATTTCGGAGGATTTGAAAAAAAGGTGAAAATCACGCAAAAGCGAAAGGCTATAGTCCATGGTGTCGGAGGGCATACTATAGTATGTCGTTTTTCACGATTTCGGAGGATTAAAAAAAAAGGTGAAAATCACGCAAAAGCGAAAGGCTATAGTCCATGGTCTCGGACCGCATACTAGTATGTCGTTTTTCACGATTTCGGAGGATTTAAAAAAAAAAGGTGAAAATCACGCAAAAGCGAAAGGCGTGTCGGAGGGCATACTATAGTATGTCGTTTTTCACGATTTCGGAGGATTTGAAAAAAATGTGAAAATCACGGAAAAGCGAAAGGCTATAGTCCATGGTGTCGGAGAGCATACTATAGTATGTCGTTTTTAACGATTTCGGAGGATTAAAAAAAAAGGTGAAAATCACGCAAAAGCGAAAGGCTATAGTCCATGGTGTCGGAGGGCATACTATAGTATGTCGTTTTTCACGATTTCGGAGGATTTGAAAAAAAGGTGAAAATCACGCAAAAGCGAAAGGCTATAGTCCATGGTGTCGGAGGGCATACTATAGTATGTCGTTTTTCACGATTTCGGAGGATTTAAAAAAAAAGGTGAAAATCACGCAAAAGCGAAAGGCTATAGTCCATGGTCTCGGACCGCATACTAGTATGTCGTTTTTCACGATTTTGGAGGATTTTAAAAAAAAAGGTGAAAATCACGCAAAAGCGAAAGGCTATAGTCCATGGTGTCGGAGGGCATACTATAGTATGTCGTTTTTCACGATTTTGGAGGATTTGAAAAAAAGGTGAAAATCACGCAAAAGCGAAAGGCTATAGTCCATGGTGTCGGAGGGCATACTATAGTATGTCGTTTTTCACGATTTCGGAGGATTTAAAAAAAAATGTGAAAATCACGCAAAAGCGAAAGGCTATAGTCCATGGTGTCGGAGGGCATACTATAGTATGTCGTTTTTCACGATTTCGGAGGATTTTAAAAAAAGGTGAAAATCACGCAAAAGCGAAAGGCTATAGTCCATGGTGTCGGAGGGCATACTATAGTATGTCGTTTTTCACGATTTCGGAGGATTTGAAAAAAAGGTGAAAATCACGCAAAAGCGAAAGGCTATAGTCCATGGTGTCGGAGGGCATACTATAGTATGTCGTTTTTCACGATTTCGGAGGATTTGAAAAAAAGGTGAAAATCACGCAAAAGCGAAAGGCTATAGTCCATGGTGTCGGAGGGCATACTATAGTATGTCGTTTTTCACGATTTCGGAGGATTAAAAAAAAAGGTGAAAATCACGCAAAAGCGAAAGGCTATAGTCCATGGTGTCGGAGGGCATACTATAGTATGTCGTTTTTCACGATTTCGGAGGATTTGAAAAAAAGGTGAAAATCACGCAAAAGCGAAAGGCTATAGTCCATGGTGTCGGAGAGCATACTATAGTATGTCGTTTTTAACGATTTCGGAGGATTTAAAAAAAAAGGTGAAAATCACGCAAAAGCAAAAGGCTATAGTCCATGGTGTCGGAGGGCATACTATAGTATGTCGTTTTTCACGATTTCGGAGGATTAAAAAAAAAGGTGAAAATCACGCAAAAGCGAAAGGCTATAGTCCATGGTGTCGGAGGGCATACTATAGTATGTCGTTTTTCACGATTTCGGAGGATTTAAAAAAAAAGGTGAAAATCACGCAAAAGCGAAAGGCTATAGTCCATGGTGTCGGAGGGCATACTATAGTATGTGGTTTTTCACGATTTCGGAGGATTTAAAAAAAAAGGTGAAAATCACGCAAAAGCGAAAGGCTATAGTCCATGGTGTCGGAGGGCATACTATAGTATGTCGTTTTTCACGATTTCGGAGGATTTGAAAAAAAGGTGAAAATCACGCAAAAGCGAAAGGCTATAGTCCATGGTGTCGGAGAGCATACTATAGTATGTCGTTTTTAACGATTTCGGAGGATTTAAAAAAAAAGGTGAAAATCACGCAAAAGCAAAAGGCTATAGTCCATGGTGTCGGAGGGCATACTATAGTATGTCGTTTTTCACGATTTCGGAGGATTAAAAAAAAAGGTGAAAATCACGCAAAAGCGAAAGGCTATAGTCCATGGTGTCGGAGGGCATACTATAGTATGTCGTTTTTAACGATTTCGGAGGATTTAAAAAAAAAGGTGAAAATCACGCAAAAGCAAAAGGCTATAGTCCATGGTGTCGGAGGGCATACTATAGTATGTCGTTTTTCACGATTTCGGAGGATTAAAAAAAAAGGTGAAAATCACGCAAAAGCGAAAGGCTATAGTCCATGGTGTCGGAGGGCATACTATAGTATGTCGTTTTTCACGATTTCGGAGGATTAAAAAAAAAGGTGAAAATCACGCAAAAGCGAAAGGCTATAGTCCATGGTGTCGGAGGGCATACTATAGTATGTCGTTTTTCACGATTTCGGAGGATTTAAAAAAAAAGGTGAAAATCACGCAAAAGCGAAAGGCTATAGTCCATGGTGTCGGAGGGCATACTATAGTATGTCGTTTTTCACGATTTCGGAGGATTTGAAAAAAAGGTGAAAATCACGCAAAAGCGAAAGGCTATAGTCCATGGTGTCGGAGGGCATACTATAGTATGTCGTTTTTCACGATTTCGGAGGATTTGAAAAAAAGGTGAAAATCACGCAAAAGCGAAAGGCTATAGTCCATGGTGTCGGAGGGCATACTATAGTATGTCGTTTTTCACGATTTCGGAGGATTAAAAAAAAAGGTGAAAATCACGCAAAAGCGAAAGGCTATAGTCCATGGTGTCGGACCGCATACTAGTATGTCGTTTTTCACGATTTTGGAGGATTTTTAAAAAAAAAGGTGAAAATCACGCAAAAGCGAAAGGCTATAGTCCATGGTGTCGGAGGGCATACTATAGTATGTCGTTTTTCACGATTTCGGAGGATTTGAAAAAAAGGTGAAAATCACGCAAAAGCGAAAGGCTATAGTCCATGGTGTCGGAGGGCATACTATAGTATGTCGTTTTTCACGATTTCGGAGGATTAAAAAAAAAGGTGAAAATCACGCAAAAGCGAAAGGCTATAGTCCATGGTGTCGGACCGCATACTAGTATGTCGTTTTTCACGATTTTGGAGGATTTAAAAAAAAAAAAGGTGAAAATCACGCAAAAGCGAAAGGCTATAGTCCATGGTGTCGGAGGGCATACTATAGTATGTCGTTTTTCACGATTTCGGAGGATTTAAAAAAAAAAGGTGAAAATCACGCAAAAGCGAAAGGCTATAGTCCATGGTGTCGGAGGGCATACTATAGTATGTGGTTTTTCACGATTTCGGAGGATTTAAAAAAAAAGGTGAAAATCACGCAAAAGCGAAAGGCTATAGTCCATGGTGTCGGAGGGCATACTATAGTATGTCGTTTTTCACGATTTCGGAGGATTTGAAAAAAAGGTGAAAATCACGCAAAAGCGAAAGGCTATAGTCCATGGTGTCGGAGGGCATACTATAGTATGTCGTTTTTCACGATTTCGGAGGATTTAAAAAAAAAGGTGAAAATCACGCAAAAGCGAAAGGCTATAGTCCATGGTCTCGGACCGCATACTAGTATGTCGTTTTTCACGATTTCGGAGGATTTAAAAAAAAAAGGTGAAAATCACGCAAAAGCGAAAGGCGTGTCGGAGGGCATACTATAGTATGTCGTTTTTCACGATTTCGGAGGATTAAAAAAAAAGGTGAAAATCACGCAAAAGCGAAAGGCTATAGTCCATGGTGTCGGAGGGCATACTATAGTATGTCGTTTTTCACGATTTCGGAGGATTTGAAAAAAAGGTGAAAATCACGCAAAAGCGAAAGGCTATAGTCCATGGTGTCGGAGGGCATACTATAGTATGTCGTTTTTCACGATTTCGGAGGATTTGAAAAAAAGGTGAAAATCACGCAAAAGCGAAAGGCTATAGTCCATGGTGTCGGAGGGCATACTATAGTATGTCGTTTTTCACGATTTCGGAGGATTTGAAAAAAAGGTGAAAATCACGCAAAAGCGAAAGGCTATAGTCCATGGTGTCGGAGGGCATACTATAGTATGTCGTTTTTCACGATTTCGGAGGATTTAAAAAAAAAGGTGAAAATCACGCAAAAGCGAAAGGCTATAGTCCATGGTGTCGGAGGGCATACTATAGTATGTCGTTTTTCACGATTTCGGAGGATTTGAAAAAAAGGTGAAAATCACGCAAAAGCGAAAGGCTATAGTCCATGGTGTCGGAGGGCATACTATAGTATGTCGTTTTTCACGATTTCGGAGGATTTGAAAAAAAGGTGAAAATCACACAAAAGCGAAAGACTATAGTCCATGGTGTCGGAGGGCATACTATAGTATGTCGTTTTTCACGATTTCGGAGGATTAAAAAAAAAGGTGAAAATCACGCAAAAGGGAAAGGCTATAGTCCATGGTGTCGGAGGGCATACTATAGTATGTCGTTTTTCACGATTTCGGAGGATTTGAAAAAAAGGTGAAAATCACGCAAAAGCGAAAGGCTATAGTCCATGGTGTCGGAGAGCATACTATAGTATGTCGTTTTTAACGATTTCGGAGGATTTAAAAAAAAAGGTGAAAATCACGCAAAAGCAAAAGGCTATAGTCCATGGTGTCAGGGGGCATACTATATAGTATGTCGTTTTTCACGATTTCGGAGGATTAAAAAAAAAGGTGAAAATCACGCAAAAGCGAAAGGCTATAGTCCATGGTGTCGGAGGGCATACTATAGTATGTCGTTTTTCACGATTTCGGAGGATTTGAAAAAAAGGTGAAAATCACGCAAAAGCGAAAGGCTATAGTCCATGGTGTCGGAGGGCATACTATAGTATGTCGTTTTTAACGATTTCGGAGGATTTAAAAAAAAAGGTGAAAATCACGCAAAAGCGAAAGGCTATAGTCCATGGTGTCGGAGGGCATACTAGTATGTCGTTTTTCACGATTTCGGAGGATTTAAAAAAAAAAGGTGAAAATCACGCAAAAGCGAAAGGCTATAGTCCATGGTGTCGGAGGGCATACTATAGTATGTCGTTTTTCACGATTTCGGAGGATTTGAAAAAAAGGTGAAAATCACGCAAAAGCGAAAGGCTATAGTCCATGGTGTCGGAGGGCATACTATAGTATGTCGTTTTTCACGATTTCGGAGGATTTGAAAAAAAGGTGAAAATCACGCAAAAGCGAAAGGCTATAGTCCATGGTGTCGGAGGGCATACTATAGTATGTCGTTTTTCACGATTTCGGAGGATTTAAAAAAAAAAGGTGAAAATCACGCAAAAGCGAAAGGCTATAGTCCATGGTGTCGGAGGGCATACTATAGTATGTCGTTTTTCACGATTTCGGAGGATTTAAAAAAAAAAGGTGAAAATCACGCAAAAGCGAAAGGCTATAGTCCATGGTGTCGGAGGGCATACTATAGTATGTGGTTTTTCACGATTTCGGAGGATTTAAAAAAAAAGGTGAAAATCACGCAAAAGCGAAAGGCTATCGTCCATGGTGTCGGAGGGCATACTATTGTATGTCGTTTTTCACGATTTCGGAGGATTTGAAAAAAAGGTGAAAATCACGCAAAAGCGAAAGGCTATAGTCCATGGTGTCGGAGAGCATACTATAGTATGTCGTTTTTAACGATTTCGGAGGATTTAAAAAAAAAGGTGAAAATCACGCAAAAGCAAAAGGCTATAGTCCATGGTGTCGGAGGGCATACTATAGTATGTCGTTTTTCACGATTTCGGAGGATTAAAAAAAAAGGTGAAAATCACGCAAAAGCGAAAGGCTATAGTCCATGGTGTCGGAGGGCATACTATAGTATGTCGTTTTTCACGATTTCGGAGGATTTGAAAAAAAGGTGAAAATCACGCAAAAGCGAAAGGCTATAGTCCATGGTGTGGGAGGGCATACTATAGTATGTCGTTTTTCACGATTTCGGAGGATTTAAAAAAAAAGGTGAAAATCACGCAAAAGCGAAAGGCTATAGTCCATGTTGTCGGAGGGCATACTATAGTATGTCGTTTTTCACGATTTCGGAGGATTTGAAAAAAAGGTGAAAATCACGCAAAAGCGAAAGGCTATAGTCCATGGTGTCGGAGGGCATACTATAGTATGTCGTTTTTCACGATTTCGGAGGATTAAAAAAAAAGGTGAAAATCACGCAAAAGCGAAAGGCTATAGTCCATGGTGTCGGAGGGCATACTATAGTATGTCGTTTTTCACGATTTCGGAGGATTTAAAAAAAAAAAAGGTGAAAATCACGCAAAAGCGAAAGGCTATAGTCCATGGTCTCGGACCGCATACTAGTATGTCGTTTTTCACGATTTTGGAGGATTTTTAAAAAAAAAGGTGAAAATCACGCAAAAGCGAAAGGCTATAGTCCATGGTGTCGGAGGGCATACTATAGTATGTCGTTTTTCACGATTACGGAGGATTTAAAAAAAAAAGGTGAAAATCACGCAAAAGCGAAAGGCTATAGTCCATGGTGTCGGAGGGCATACTATAGTATGTCGTTTTTCACGATTTCGGAGTATTTTAAAAAAAAAGGTGAAAATCACGCAAAAGCGAAAGGCTATAGTCCATGGTGTCGGAGGGCATACTATAGTATGTGGTTTTTCACGATTTCGGAGGATTTAAAAAAAAAGGTGAAAATCACGCAAAAGCGAAAGGCTATAGTCCATGGTGTCGGAGGGCATACTATAGTATGTGGTTTTTCACGATTTCGGAGGATTTAAAAAAAAAGGTGAAAATCACGCAAAAGCGAAAGGCTATAGTCCATGGTGTCGGAGGGCATACTATAGTATGTCGTTTTTCACGATTTCGGAGGATTTAAAAAAAAAAGGTGAAAATCACGCAAAAGCGAAAGGCTATAGTCCATGGTGTCGGAGGGCATACTATAGTATGTGGTTTTTCACGATTTCGGAGGATTTAAAAAAAAAGGTGAAAATCACGCAAAAGCGAAAGGCTATCGTCCATGGTGTCGGAGGGCATACTATTGTATGTCGTTTTTCACGATTTCGGAGGATTTGAAAAAAAGGTGAAAATCACGCAAAAGCGAAAGGCTATAGTCCATGGTGTCGGAGAGCATACTATAGTATGTCGTTTTTAACGATTTCGGAGGATTTAAAAAAAAAGGTGAAAATCACGCAAAAGCAAAAGGCTATAGTCCATGGTGTCGGAGGGCATACTATAGTATGTCGTTTTTCACGATTTCGGAGGATTAAAAAAAAAGGTGAAAATCACGCAAAAGCGAAAGGCTATAGTCCATGGTGTCGGAGGGCATACTATAGTATGTCGTTTTTCACGATTTCGGAGGATTTGAAAAAAAGGTGAAAATCACGCAAAAGCGAAAGGCTATAGTCCATGGTGTGGGAGGGCATACTATAGTATGTCGTTTTTCACGATTTCGGAGGATTTAAAAAAAAAGGTGAAAATCACGCAAAAGCGAAAGGCTATAGTCCATGTTGTCGGAGGGCATACTATAGTATGTCGTTTTTCACGATTTCGGAGGATTTGAAAAAAAGGTGAAAATCACGCAAAAGCGAAAGGCTATAGTCCATGGTGTCGGAGGGCATACTATAGTATGTCGTTTTTCACGATTTCGGAGGATTAAAAAAAAAGGTGAAAATCACGCAAAAGCGAAAGGCTATAGTCCATGGTGTCGGAGGGCATACTATAGTATGTCGTTTTTCACGATTTCGGAGGATTTAAAAAAAAAAAAGGTGAAAATCACGCAAAAGCGAAAGGCTATAGTCCATGGTCTCGGACCGCATACTAGTATGTCGTTTTTCACGATTTTGGAGGATTTTTAAAAAAAAAGGTGAAAATCACGCAAAAGCGAAAGGCTATAGTCCATGGTGTCGGAGGGCATACTATAGTATGTCGTTTTTCACGATTACGGAGGATTTTAAAAAAAAAGGTGAAAATCACGCAAAAGCGAAAGGCTATAGTCCATGGTGTCGGAGGGCATACTATAGTATGTCGTTTTTCACGATTTCGGAGGATTTTAAAAAAAAAGGTGAAAATCACGCAAAAGCGAAAGGCTATAGTCCATGGTGTCGGAGGGCATACTATAGTATGTGGTTTTTCACGATTTCGGAGGATTTAAAAAAAAAGGTGAAAATCACGCAAAAGCGAAAGGCTATAGTCCATGGTGTCGGAGGGCATACTATAGTATGTGGTTTTTCACGATTTCGGAGGATTTAAAAAAAAAGGTGAAAATCACGCAAAAGCGAAAGGCTATCGTCCATGGTGTCGGAGGGCATATTATTGTATGTCGTTTTTCACGATTTCGGAGGATTTGAAAAAAAGGTGAAAATCACGCAAAAGCGAAAGGCTATAGTCCATGGTGTCGGAGAGCATACTATAGTATGTCGTTTTTAACGATTTCGGAGGATTTAAAAAAAAAGGTGAAAATCACGCAAAAGCAAAAGGCTATAGTCCATGGTGTCGGAGGGCATACTATAGTATGTCGTTTTTCACGATTTCGGAGGATTAAAAAAAAAGGTGAAAATCACGCAAAAGCGAAAGGCTATAGTCCATGGTGTCGGAGGGCATACTATAGTATGTCGTTTTTCACGATTTCGGAGGATTTGAAAAAAAGGTGAAAATCACGCAAAAGCGAAAGGCTATAGTCCATGGTGTGGGAGGGCATACTATAGTATGTCGTTTTTCACGATTTCGGAGGATTTAAAAAAAAAGGTGAAAATCACGCAAAAGCGAAAGGCTATAGTCCATGTTGTCGGAGGGCATACTATAGTATGTCGTTTTTCACGATTTCGGAGGATTTGAAAAAAAGGTGAAAATCACGCAAAAGCGAAAGGCTATAGTCCATGGTGTCGGAGGGCATACTATAGTATGTCGTTTTTCACGATTTCGGAGGATTAAAAAAAAAGGTGAAAATCACGCAAAAGCGAAAGGCTATAGTCCATGGTGTCGGAGGGCATACTATAGTATGTCGTTTTTCACGATTTCGGAGGATTTAAAAAAAAAAAGGTGAAAATCACGCAAAAGCGAAAGGCTATAGTCCATGGTCTCGGACCGCATACTAGTATGTCGTTTTTCACGATTTTGGAGGATTTTTAAAAAAAAGGTGAAAATCACGCAAAAGCGAAAGGCTATAGTCCATGGTGTCGGAGGGCATACTATAGTATGTCGTTTTTCACGATTTCGGAGGATTTAAAAAAAAAGGTGAAAATCACGCAAAAGCAAAAGGCTATAGTCCATGGTGTCGGAGGGCATACTATTGTATGTCGTTTTTCACGATTTCGGAGGATTTGAAAAAAAGGTGAAAATCACGCAAAAGCGAAAGGCTATAGTCCATGGTGTCGGAGAGCATACTATAGTATGTCGTTTTTAACGATTTCGGAGGATTTAAAAAAAAAGGTGAAAATCACGCAAAAGCAAAAGGCTATAGTCCATGGTGTCGGAGGGCATACTATAGTATGTCGTTTTTCACGATTTCGGAGGATTAAAAAAAAAGGTGAAAATCACGCAAAAGCGAAAGGCTATAGTCCATGGTGTCGGAGGGCATACTATAGTATGTCGTTTTTCACGATTTCGGAGGATTTGAAAAAAAGGTGAAAATCACGCAAAAGCGAAAGGCTATAGTCCATGGTGTGGGAGGGCATACTATAGTATGTCGTTTTTCACGATTTCGGAGGATTTAAAAAAAAAGTTGAAAATCACGCAAAAGCGAAAGGCTATAGTCCATGGTGTCGGAGGGCATACTATAGTATGTCGTTTTTCACGATTTCGGAGGATTTAAAAAAAAAAAAGGTGAAAATCACGCAAAAGCGAAAGGCTATAGTCCATGGTCTCGGACCGCATACTAGTATGTCGTTTTTCACGATTTTGGAGGATTTTTAAAAAAAAGGTGAAAATCACGCAAAAGCGAAAGGCTATAGTCCATGGTGTCGGAGGGCATACTATAGTATGTCGTTTTTCACGATTACGGAGGATTTTAAAAAAAAAGGTGAAAATCACGCAAAAGCGAAAGGCTATAGTCCATGGTGTCGGAGGGCATACTATAGTATGTCGTTTTTCACGATTTCGGAGGATTTAAAAAAAAAAGGTGAAAATCACGCAAAAGCGAAAGGCTATAGTCCATGGTGTCGGAGGGCATACTATAGTATGTGGTTTTTCACGATTTCGGAGGATTTAAAAAAAAAGGTGAAAATCACGCAAAAGCGAAAGGCTATAGTCCATGGTGTCGGAGGGCATACTATAGTATGTGGTTTTTCACGATTTCGGAGGATTTAAAAAAAAAGGTGAAAATCACGCAAAAGCGAAAGGCTATCGTCCATGGTGTCGGAGGGCATACTATTGTATGTCGTTTTTCACGATTTCGGAGGATTTGAAAAAAAGGTGAAAATCACGCAAAAGCGAAAGGCTATAGTCCATGGTGTCGGAGAGCATACTATAGTATGTCGTTTTTAACGATTTCGGAGGATTTAAAAAAAAAGGTGAAAATCACGCAAAAGCAAAAGGCTATAGTCCATGGTGTCGGAGGGCATACTATAGTATGTCGTTTTTCACGATTTCGGAGGATTAAAAAAAAAGGTGAAAATCACGCAAAAGCGAAAGGCTATAGTCCATGGTGTCGGAGGGCATACTATAGTATGTCGTTTTTCACGATTTCGGAGGATTTGAAAAAAAGGTGAAAATCACGCAAAAGCGAAAGGCTATAGTCCATGGTGTGGGAGGGCATACTATAGTATGTCGTTTTTCACGATTTCGGAGGATTTAAAAAAAAAGGTGAAAATCACGCAAAAGCGAAAGGCTATAGTCCATGTTGTCGGAGGGCATACTATAGTATGTCGTTTTTCACGATTTCGGAGGATTTGAAAAAAAGGTGAAAATCACGCAAAAGCGAAAGGCTATAGTCCATGGTGTCGGAGGGCATACTATAGTATGTCGTTTTTCACGATTTCGGAGGATTAAAAAAAAAGGTGAAAATCACGCAAAAGCGAAAGGCTATAGTCCATGGTGTCGGAGGGCATACTATAGTATGTCGTTTTTCACGATTTCGGAGGATTTAAAAAAAAAAAGGTGAAAATCACGCAAAAGCGAAAGGCTATAGTCCATGGTCTCGGACCGCATACTAGTATGTCGTTTTTCACGATTTTGGAGGATTTTTAAAAAAAAGGTGAAAATCACGCAAAAGCGAAAGGCTATAGTCCATGGTGTCGGAGGGCATACTATAGTATGTCGTTTTTCACGATTTCGGAGGATTTAAAAAAAAAAGGTGAAAATCACGCAAAAGCGAAAGGCTATAGTCCATGGTGTCGGAGGGCATACTATAGTATGTGGTTTTTCACGATTTTGGAGGATTTAAAAAAAAGGTGAAAATCACGCAAAAGCGAAAGGCTATAGTCCATGGTGTCGGAGGGCATACTATAGTATGTCGTTTTTAACGATTTCGGAGGATTTAAAAAAAAAGGTGAAAATCACGCAAAAGCGAAAGGCTATAGTCCATGGTGTCAGGGGGCATACTATATAGTATGTCGTTTTTCACGATTTCGGAGGATTAAAAAAAAAGGTGAAAATCACGCAAAAGCGAAAGGCTATAGTCCATGGTGTCGGAGGGCATACTATAGTATGTCGTTTTTCACGATTTCGGAGGATTTGAAAAAAAGGTGAAAATCACGCAAAAGCGAAAGGCTATAGTCCATGGTGTCGGAGGGCATACTATAGTATGTCGTTTTTAACGATTTCGGAGGATTTAAAAAAAAAGGTGAAAATCACGCAAAAGCGAAAGGCTATAGTCCATGGTGTCGGAGGGCATACTAGTATGTCGTTTTTCACGATTTCGGAGGATTTTAAAAAAAAAGGTGAAAATCACGCAAAAGCGAAAGGCTATAGTCCATGGTGTCGGAGGGCATACTATAGTATGTCGTTTTTCACGATTTCGGAGGATTTGAAAAAAAGGTGAAAATCACGCAAAAGCGAAAGGCTATAGTCCATGGTGTCGGAGGGCATACTATAGTATGTCGTTTTTCACGATTTCGGAGGATTTGAAAAAAAGGTGAAAATCACGCAAAAGCGAAAGGCTATAGTCCATGGTGTCGGAGGGCATACTATAGTATGTCGTTTTTCACGATTTCGGAGGATTTAAAAAAAAAAGGTGAAAATCACGCAAAAGCGAAAGGCTATAGTCCATGGTGTCGGAGGGCATACTATAGTATGTCGTTTTTCACGATTTCGGAGGATTTAAAAAAAAAGGTGAAAATCACGCAAAAGCGAAAGGCTATAGTCCATGGTCTCGGACCGCATACTAGTATGTCGTTTTTCACGATTTTGGAGGATTTAAAAAAAAAAGGTGAAAATCACGCAAAAGCGAAAGGCTATAGTCCATGGTGTCGGAGGGCATACTATAGTATGTCGTTTTTCACGATTTCGGAGGATTTAAAAAAAAAGGTGAAAATCACGCAAAAGCGAAAGGCTATCGTCCATGGTGTCGGAGGGCATACTATTGTATGTCGTTTTTCACGATTTCGGAGGATTTGAAAAAAAGGTGAAAATCACGCAAAAGCGAAAGGCTATAGTCCATGGTGTCGGAGAGCATACTATAGTATGTCGTTTTTAACGATTTCGGAGGATTTAAAAAAAAAGGTGAAAATCACGCAAAAGCAAAAGGCTATAGTCCATGGTGTCGGAGGGCATACTATAGTATGTCGTTTTTCACGATTTCGGAGGATTAAAAAAAAAGGTGAAAATCACGCAAAAGCGAAAGGCTATAGTCCATGGTGTCGGAGGGCATACTATAGTATGTCGTTTTTCACGATTTCGGAGGATTTGAAAAAAAGGTGAAAATCACGCAAAAGCGAAAGGCTATAGTCCATGGTGTGGGAGGGCATACTATAGTATGTCGTTTTTCACGATTTCGGAGGATTTAAAAAAAAAGGTGAAAATCACGCAAAAGCGAAAGGCTATAGTCCATGTTGTCGGAGGGCATACTATAGTATGTCGTTTTTCACGATTTCGGAGGATTTGAAAAAAAGGTGAAAATCACGCAAAAGCGAAAGGCTATAGTCCATGGTGTCGGAGGGCATACTATAGTATGTCGTTTTTCACGATTTCGGAGGATTTGAAAAAAAGGTGAAAATCACGCAAAAGCGAAAGGCTATAGTCCATGGTGTCGGAGGGCATACTATAGTATGTCGTTTTTCACGATTTCGGAGGATTTAAAAAAAAGGTGAAAATCACGCAAAAGCGAAAGGCTATAGTCCATGGTGTCGGAGGGCATACTATAGTATGTCGTTTTTCACGATTTCGGAGGATTTAAAAAAAAAGGTGAAAATCACGCAAAAGCGAAAGGCTATAGTCCATGGTGTCGGAGGGCATACTATAGTATGTCGTTTTTCACGATTTCGGAGGATTTAAAAAAAAAAGGTGAAAATCACGCAAAAGCGAAAGGCTATAGTCCATGGTGTCGGAGGGCATACTATAGTATGTGGTTTTTCACGATTTCGGAGGATTTAAAAAAAAAGGTGAAAATCACGCAAAAGCGAAAGGCTATAGTCCATGGTGTCGGAGGGCATACTATAGTATGTCGTTTTTCACGATTTCGGAGGATTTGAAAAAAAGGTGAAAATCACGCAAAAGCGAAAGGCTATAGTCCATGGTGTCGGAGAGCATACTATAGTATGTCGTTTTTAACGATTTCGGAGGATTTAAAAAAAAGGTGAAAATCACGCGAAAGCAAAAGGCTATAGTCCATGGTGTCGGAGGGCATACTATAGTATGTCGTTTTTCACGATTTCGGAGGATTAAAAAAAAAGGTGAAAATCACGCAAAAGCGAAAGGCGTGTCGGAGGGCATACTATAGTATGTCGTTTTTCACGATTTCGGAGGATTAAAAAAAAAGGTGAAAATCACGCAAAAGCGAAAGGCTATAGTCCATGGTGTCGGAGGGCATACTATAGTATGTCGTTTTTCACGATTTCGGAGGATTTGAAAAAAAGGTGAAAATCACGCAAAAGCGAAAGGCTATAGTCCATGGTGTCGGAGGGCATACTATAGTATGTCGTTTTTCACGATTTCGGAGGATTTAAAAAAAAAGGTGAAAATCACGCAAAAGCGAAAGGCTATAGTCCATGGTGTCGGAGGGCATACTATAGTATGTCGTTTTTCACGATTTCGGAGGATTAAAAAAAAAGGTGAAAATCACGCAAAAGCGAAAGGCTATAGTCCATGGTGTCGGAGGGCATACTATAGTATGTCGTTTTTCACGATTTCGGAGGATTTTAAAAAAAAGGTTAAAATCACGCAAAAGCGAAACGCTATAGTCCATGGTCTCGGACCGCATACTAGTATGTCGTTTTTCACGATTTCGGAGGATTTAAAAAAAAAAGGTGAAAATCACGCAAAAGCGAAAGGCGTGTCGGAGGGCATACTATAGTATGTCGTTTTTCACGATTTCGGAGGATTAAAAAAAAGGTGAAAATCACGCAAAAGCGAAAGGCTATAGTCCATGGTGACAGAGGGCATACTATAGTATGTCGTTTTTCACGATTTCGGAGGATTTGAAAAAAAGGTGAAAATCACGCAAAAGCGAAAGGCTATAGTCCATGGTGTCGGAGGGCATACTATAGTATGTCGTTTTTCACGATTTCGGAGGATTTGAAAAAAAGGTGAAAATCACGCAAAAGCGAAAGGCTATAGTCCATGGTGTCGGAGGGCATACTATAGTATGTCGTTTTTCACGATTTCGGAGGATTAAAAAAAAAGGTGAAAATCACGCAAAAGCGAAAGGCTATAGTCCATGGTGTCGGAGGGCATACTATAGTATGTCGTTTTTCACGATTTCGGAGGATTTAAAAAAAAAGGTGAAAATCACGCAAAAGCGAAAGGCTATAGTCCATGGTCTCGGACCGCATACTAGTATGTCGTTTTTCACGATTTTGGAGGATTTTAAAAAAAAAGGTGAAAATCACGCAAAAGCGAAAGGCTATAGTCCATGGTGTCGGAGGGCATACTATAGTATGTCGTTTTTCACGATTTCGGAGGATTTAAAAAAAAAAGGTGAAAATCACGCAAAAGCGAAAGGCTATAGTCCATGGTGTCGGAGGGCATACTATAGTATGTCGTTTTTCACGATTTCGGAGGATTAAAAAAAAAGGTGAAAATCACGCAAAAGCGAAAGGCTATAGTCCATGGTGTCGGAGGGCATACTATAGTATGTCGTTTTTCACGATTTCGGAGGATTTTAAAAAAAAGGTGAAAATCACGCAAAAGCGAAAGGCTATAGTCCATGTTGTCGGAGGGCATACTATAGTATGTCGTTTTTCACGATTTCGGAGGATTTGAAAAAAAGGTGAAAATCACGCAAAAGCGAAAGGCTATAGTCCATGGTGTCGGAGGGCATACTATAGTATGTCGTTTTTCACGATTTCGGAGGATTAAAAAAAAAGGTGAAAATCACGCAAAAGCGAAAGGCTATAGTCCATGGTGTCGGAGGGCATACTATAGTATGTCGTTTTTCACGATTTCGGAGGATTTAAAAAAAAAAAGGTGAAAATCACGCAAAAGCGAAAGGCTATAGTCCATGGTCTCGGACCGCATACTAGTATGTCGTTTTTCACGATTTTGGAGGATTTTTAAAAAAAAGGTGAAAATCACGCAAAAGCGAAAGGCTATAGTCCATGGTGTCGGAGGGCATACTATAGTATGTCGTTTTTCACGATTTCGGAGGATTTAAAAAAAAAAGGTGAAAATCACGCAAAAGCGAAAGGCTATAGTCCATGGTGTCGGAGGGCATACTATAGTATGTGGTTTTTCACGATTTTGGAGGATTTAAAAAAAAGGTGAAAATCACGCAAAAGCGAAAGGCTATAGTCCATGGTGTCGGAGGGCATACTATAGTATGTCGTTTTTAACGATTTCGGAGGATTTAAAAAAAAAGGTGAAAATCACGCAAAAGCGAAAGGCTATAGTCCATGGTGTCAGGGGGCATACTATATAGTATGTCGTTTTTCACGATTTCGGAGGATTAAAAAAAAAGGTGAAAATCACGCAAAAGCGAAAGGCTATAGTCCATGGTGTCGGAGGGCATACTATAGTATGTCGTTTTTCACGATTTCGGAGGATTTGAAAAAAAGGTGAAAATCACGCAAAAGCGAAAGGCTATAGTCCATGGTGTCGGAGGGCATACTATAGTATGTCGTTTTTAACGATTTCGGAGGATTTAAAAAAAAAGGTGAAAATCACGCAAAAGCGAAAGGCTATAGTCCATGGTGTCGGAGGGCATACTAGTATGTCGTTTTTCACGATTTCGGAGGATTTTAAAAAAAAAGGTGAAAATCACGCAAAAGCGAAAGGCTATAGTCCATGGTGTCGGAGGGCATACTATAGTATGTCGTTTTTCACGATTTCGGAGGATTTGAAAAAAAGGTGAAAATCACGCAAAAGCGAAAGGCTATAGTCCATGGTGTCGGAGGGCATACTATAGTATGTCGTTTTTCACGATTTCGGAGGATTTGAAAAAAAGGTGAAAATCACGCAAAAGCGAAAGGCTATAGTCCATGGTGTCGGAGGGCATACTATAGTATGTCGTTTTTCACGATTTCGGAGGATTTAAAAAAAAAAGGTGAAAATCACGCAAAAGCGAAAGGCTATAGTCCATGGTGTCGGAGGGCATACTATAGTATGTCGTTTTTCACGATTTCGGAGGATTTAAAAAAAAAGGTGAAAATCACGCAAAAGCGAAAGGCTATAGTCCATGGTCTCGGACCGCATACTAGTATGTCGTTTTTCACGATTTTGGAGGATTTAAAAAAAAAAGGTGAAAATCACGCAAAAGCGAAAGGCTATAGTCCATGGTGTCGGAGGGCATACTATAGTATGTCGTTTTTCACGATTTCGGAGGATTTAAAAAAAAAGGTGAAAATCACGCAAAAGCGAAAGGCTATCGTCCATGGTGTCGGAGGGCATACTATTGTATGTCGTTTTTCACGATTTCGGAGGATTTGAAAAAAAGGTGAAAATCACGCAAAAGCGAAAGGCTATAGTCCATGGTGTCGGAGAGCATACTATAGTATGTCGTTTTTAACGATTTCGGAGGATTTAAAAAAAAAGGTGAAAATCACGCAAAAGCAAAAGGCTATAGTCCATGGTGTCGGAGGGCATACTATAGTATGTCGTTTTTCACGATTTCGGAGGATTAAAAAAAAAGGTGAAAATCACGCAAAAGCGAAAGGCTATAGTCCATGGTGTCGGAGGGCATACTATAGTATGTCGTTTTTCACGATTTCGGAGGATTTGAAAAAAAGGTGAAAATCACGCAAAAGCGAAAGGCTATAGTCCATGGTGTGGGAGGGCATACTATAGTATGTCGTTTTTCACGATTTCGGAGGATTTAAAAAAAAAGGTGAAAATCACGCAAAAGCGAAAGGCTATAGTCCATGTTGTCGGAGGGCATACTATAGTATGTCGTTTTTCACGATTTCGGAGGATTTGAAAAAAAGGTGAAAATCACGCAAAAGCGAAAGGCTATAGTCCATGGTGTCGGAGGGCATACTATAGTATGTCGTTTTTCACGATTTCGGAGGATTTGAAAAAAAGGTGAAAATCACGCAAAAGCGAAAGGCTATAGTCCATGGTGTCGGAGGGCATACTATAGTATGTCGTTTTTCACGATTTCGGAGGATTTAAAAAAAAGGTGAAAATCACGCAAAAGCGAAAGGCTATAGTCCATGGTGTCGGAGGGCATACTATAGTATGTCGTTTTTCACGATTTCGGAGGATTTAAAAAAAAAGGTGAAAATCACGCAAAAGCGAAAGGCTATAGTCCATGGTGTCGGAGGGCATACTATAGTATGTCGTTTTTCACGATTTCGGAGGATTTAAAAAAAAAAGGTGAAAATCACGCAAAAGCGAAAGGCTATAGTCCATGGTGTCGGAGGGCATACTATAGTATGTGGTTTTTCACGATTTCGGAGGATTTAAAAAAAAAGGTGAAAATCACGCAAAAGCGAAAGGCTATAGTCCATGGTGTCGGAGGGCATACTATAGTATGTCGTTTTTCACGATTTCGGAGGATTTGAAAAAAAGGTGAAAATCACGCAAAAGCGAAAGGCTATAGTCCATGGTGTCGGAGAGCATACTATAGTATGTCGTTTTTAACGATTTCGGAGGATTTAAAAAAAAGGTGAAAATCACGCGAAAGCAAAAGGCTATAGTCCATGGTGTCGGAGGGCATACTATAGTATGTCGTTTTTCACGATTTCGGAGGATTAAAAAAAAAGGTGAAAATCACGCAAAAGCGAAAGGCGTGTCGGAGGGCATACTATAGTATGTCGTTTTTCACGATTTCGGAGGATTAAAAAAAAAGGTGAAAATCACGCAAAAGCGAAAGGCTATAGTCCATGGTGTCGGAGGGCATACTATAGTATGTCGTTTTTCACGATTTCGGAGGATTTGAAAAAAAGGTGAAAATCACGCAAAAGCGAAAGGCTATAGTCCATGGTGTCGGAGGGCATACTATAGTATGTCGTTTTTCACGATTTCGGAGGATTTAAAAAAAAAGGTGAAAATCACGCAAAAGCGAAAGGCTATAGTCCATGGTGTCGGAGGGCATACTATAGTATGTCGTTTTTCACGATTTCGGAGGATTAAAAAAAAAGGTGAAAATCACGCAAAAGCGAAAGGCTATAGTCCATGGTGTCGGAGGGCATACTATAGTATGTCGTTTTTCACGATTTCGGAGGATTTTAAAAAAAAGGTTAAAATCACGCAAAAGCGAAACGCTATAGTCCATGGTCTCGGACCGCATACTAGTATGTCGTTTTTCACGATTTCGGAGGATTTAAAAAAAAAAGGTGAAAATCACGCAAAAGCGAAAGGCGTGTCGGAGGGCATACTATAGTATGTCGTTTTTCACGATTTCGGAGGATTAAAAAAAAGGTGAAAATCACGCAAAAGCGAAAGGCTATAGTCCATGGTGACAGAGGGCATACTATAGTATGTCGTTTTTCACGATTTCGGAGGATTTGAAAAAAAGGTGAAAATCACGCAAAAGCGAAAGGCTATAGTCCATGGTGTCGGAGGGCATACTATAGTATGTCGTTTTTCACGATTTCGGAGGATTTGAAAAAAAGGTGAAAATCACGCAAAAGCGAAAGGCTATAGTCCATGGTGTCGGAGGGCATACTATAGTATGTCGTTTTTCACGATTTCGGAGGATTAAAAAAAAAGGTGAAAATCACGCAAAAGCGAAAGGCTATAGTCCATGGTGTCGGAGGGCATACTATAGTATGTCGTTTTTCACGATTTCGGAGGATTTAAAAAAAAAGGTGAAAATCACGCAAAAGCGAAAGGCTATAGTCCATGGTCTCGGACCGCATACTAGTATGTCGTTTTTCACGATTTTGGAGGATTTTAAAAAAAAAGGTGAAAATCACGCAAAAGCGAAAGGCTATAGTCCATGGTGTCGGAGGGCATACTATAGTATGTCGTTTTTCACGATTTCGGAGGATTTAAAAAAAAAAGGTGAAAATCACGCAAAAGCGAAAGGCTATAGTCCATGGTGTCGGAGGGCATACTATAGTATGTCGTTTTTCACGATTTCGGAGGATTAAAAAAAAAGGTGAAAATCACGCAAAAGCGAAAGGCTATAGTCCATGGTGTCGGAGGGCATACTATAGTATGTCGTTTTTCACGATTTCGGAGGATTTTAAAAAAAAGGTGAAAATCACGCAAAAGCGAAAGGCTATAGTCCATGGTCTCGGACCGCATACTAGTATGTCGTTTTTCACGATTTTGGAGGATTTTTAAAAAAAAAGGTGAAAATCACGCAAAAGCGAAAGGCTATAGTCCATGGTGTCGGAGGGCATACTATAGTATGTCGTTTTTCACGATTTCGGAGGATTTGAAAAAAATGTGAAAATCACGCAAAAGCGAAAGGCTATAGTCCATGGTGTCGGAGAGCATACTATAGTATGTCGTTTTTAACGATTTCGGAGGATTAAAAAAAAAGGTGAAAATCACGCAAAAGCGAAAGGCTATAGTCCATGGTGTCGGAGGGCATACTATAGTATGTCGTTTTTCACGATTTCGGAGGATTTGAAAAAAATGTGAAAATCACGGAAAAGCGAAAGGCTATAGTCCATGGTGTCGGAGAGCATACTATAGTATGTCGTTTTTAACGATTTCGGAGGATTAAAAAAAAAGGTGAAAATCACGCAAAAGCGAAAGGCTATAGTCCATGGTGTCGGAGGGCATACTATAGTATGTCGTTTTTCACGATTTCGGAGGATTTGAAAAAAAGGTGAAAATCACGCAAAAGCGAAAGGCTATAGTCCATGGTGTCGGAGGGCATACTATAGTATGTCGTTTTTCACGATTTCGGAGGATTTAAAAAAAAAGGTGAAAATCACGCAAAAGCGAAAGGCTATAGTCCATGGTCTCGGACCGCATACTAGTATGTCGTTTTTCACGATTTTGGAGGATTTAAAAAAAAAAGGTGAAAATCACGCAAAAGCGAAAGGCTATAGTCCATGGTGTCGGAGGGCATACTATAGTATGTCGTTTTTCACGATTTCGGAGGATTTAAAAAAAAAGGTGAAAATCACGCAAAAGCGAAAGGCTATAGTCCATGGTGTCGGAGGGCATACTATAGTATGTCGTTTTTCACGATTTCGGAGGATTTAAAAAAAAAGGTGAAAATCACGCAAAAGCGAAAGGCTATCGTCCATGGTGTCGGAGGGCATACTATTGTATGTCGTTTTTCACGATTTCGGAGGATTTGAAAAAAAGGTGAAAATCACGCAAAAGCGAAAGGCTATAGTCCATGGTGTCGGAGAGCATACTATAGTATGTCGTTTTTAACGATTTCGGAGGATTTAAAAAAAAAGGTGAAAATCACGCAAAAGCAAAAGGCTATAGTCCATGGTGTCGGAGGGCATACTATAGTATGTCGTTTTTCACGATTTCGGAGGATTAAAAAAAAAGGTGAAAATCACGCAAAAGCGAAAGGCTATAGTCCATGGTGTCGGAGGGCATACTATAGTATGTCGTTTTTCACGATTTCGGAGGATTTGAAAAAAAGGTGAAAATCGCGCAAAAGCGAAAGGCTATAGTCCATGGTGTGGGAGGGCATACTATAGTATGTCGTTTTTCACGATTTCGGAGGATTTAAAAAAAAAGGTGAAAATCACGCAAAAGCGAAAGGCTATAGTCCATGTTGTCGGAGGGCATACTATAGTATGTCGTTTTTCACGATTTCGGAGGATTTGAAAAAAAGGTGAAAATCACGCAAAAGCGAAAGGCTATAGTCCATGGTGTCGGAGGGCATACTATAGTATGTCGTTTTTCACGATTTCGGAGGATTTGAAAAAAAGGTGAAAATCACGCAAAAGCGAAAGGCTATAGTCCATGGTGTCGGAGGGCATACTATAGTATGTCGTTTTTCACGATTTCGGAGGATTAAAAAAAAAGGTGAAAATCACGCAAAAGCGAAAGGCTATAGTCCATGGTGTCGGAGGGCATACTATAGTATGTCGTTTTTCACGATTTCGGAGGATTTAAAAAAAAAGGTGAAAATCACGCAAAAGCGAAAGGCTATAGTCCATGGTCTCGGACCGCATACTAGTATGTCGTTTTTCACGATTTTGGAGGATTTAAAAAAAAAAGGTGAAAATCACGCAAAAGCGAAAGGCTATAGTCCATGGTGTCGGAGGGCATACTATAGTATGTCGTTTTTCACGATTTCGGAGGATTTAAAAAAAAAAGGTGAAAATCACGCAAAAGCGAAAGGCTATAGTCCATGGTGTCGGAGGGCATACTATAGTATGTGGTTTTTCACGATTTTGGAGGATTTAAAAAAAAAGGTGAAAATCACGCAAAAGCGAAAGGCTATAGTCCATGGTGTCGGAGGGCATACTATAGTATGTCGTTTTTCACGATTTCGGAGGATTTGAAAAAAAGGTGAAAATCACGCAAAAGCGAAAGGCTATAGTCCATGGTGTCGGAGAGCATACTATAGTATGTCGTTTTTAACGATTTCGGAGGATTTAAAAAAAAGGTGAAAATCACGCGAAAGCAAAAGGCTATAGTCCATGGTGTCGGAGGGCATACTATAGTATGTCGTTTTTCACGATTTCGGAGGATTAAAAAAAAAGGTGAAAATCACGCAAAAGCGAAAGGCTATAGTCCATGGTGTCGGAGGGCATACTATAGTATGTCGTTTTTCACGATTTCGGAGGATTTGAAAAAAAGGTGAAAATCACGCAAAAGCGAAAGGCTATAGTCCATGGTGTCGGAGGGCATACTATAGTATGTCGTTTTTCACGATTTCGGAGGATTTAAAAAAAAAGGTGAAAATCACGCAAAAGCGAAAGGCTATAGTCCATGGTCTCGGACCGCATACTAGTATGTCGTTTTTCACGATTTCGGAGGATTTAAAAAAAAAAGGTGAAAATCACGCAAAAGCGAAAGGCGTGTCGGAGGGCATACTATAGTATGTCGTTTTTCACGATTTCGGAGGATTAAAAAAAAAGGTGAAAATCACGCAAAAGCGAAAGGCTATAGTCCATGGTGTCGGAGGGCATACTATAGTATGTCGTTTTTCACGATTTCGGAGGATTTGAAAAAAAGGTGAAAATCACGCAAAAGCGAAAGGCTATAGTCCATGGTGTCGGAGGGCATACTATAGTATGTCGTTTTTCACGATTTCGGAGGATTTAAAAAAAAAGGTGAAAATCACGCAAAAGCGAAAGGCTATAGTCCATGGTGTCGGAGGGCATACTATAGTATGTCGTTTTTCACGATTTCGGAGGATTTGAAAAAAAGGTGAAAATCACGCAAAAGCGAAAGGCTATAGTCCATGGTGTCGGAGGGCATACTATAGTATGTCGTTTTTCACGATTTCGGAGGATTAAAAAAAAAGGTGAAAATCACGCAAAAGCGAAAGGCTATAGTCCATGGTGTCGGAGGGCATACTATAGTATGTCGTTTTTCACGATTTCGGAGGATTTAAAAAAAAGGTGAAAATCACGCAAAAGCGAAAGGCTATAGTCCATGGTCTCGGACCGCATACTAGTATGTCGTTTTTCACGATTTTGGAGGATTTAAAAAAAAAAGGTGAAAATCACGCAAAAGCGAAAGGCTATAGTCCATGGTGTCGGAGGGCATACTATAGTATGTCGTTTTTCACGATTTCGGAGGATTTGAAAAAAAGGTGAAAATCACGCAAAAGCGAAAGGCTATAGTCCATGGTGTCGGAGGGCATACTATAGTATGTCGTTTTTCACGATTTCGGAGGATTTAAAAAAAAAGGTGAAAATCACGCAAAAGCGAAAGGCTATAGTCCATGGTCTCGGACCGCATACTAGTATGTCGTTTTTCACGATTTCGGAGGATTTTAAAAAAAAAGGTGAAAATCACGCAAAAGCGAAAGGCGTGTCGGAGGGCATACTATAGTATGTCGTTTTTCACGATTTCGGAGGATTAAAAAAAAAGGTGAAAATCACGCAAAAGCGAAAGGCTATAGTCCATGGTGTCGGAGGGCATACTATAGTATGTCGTTTTTCACGATTTCGGAGGATTTGAAAAAAAGGTGAAAATCACGCAAAAGCGAAAGGCTATAGTCCATGGTGTCGGAGGGCATACTATAGTATGTCGTTTTTCACGATTTCGGAGGATTTAAAAAAAAAGGTGAAAATCACGCAAAAGCGAAAGGCTATAGTCCATGGTGTCGGAGGGCATACTATAGTATGTCGTTTTTCACGATTTCGGAGGATTTGAAAAAAAGGTGAAAATCACGCAAAAGCGAAAGGCTATAGTCCATGGTGTCGGAGGGCATACTATAGTATGTCGTTTTTCACGATTTCGGAGGATTTGAAAAAAAGGTGAAAATCACGCAAAAGCGAAAGGCTATAGTCCATGGTGTCGGAGGGCATACTATAGTATGTCGTTTTTCACGATTTCGGAGGATTAAAAAAAAAGGTGAAAATCACGCAAAAGCGAAAGGCTATAGTCCATGGTCTCGGACCGCATACTAGTATGTCGTTTTTCACGATTTCGGAGGATTTAAAAAAAAAAGGTGAAAATCACGCAAAAGCGAAAGGCGTGTCGGAGGGCATACTATAGTATGTCGTTTTTCACGATTTCGGAGGATTTGAAAAAAATGTGAAAATCACGGAAAAGCGAAAGGCTATAGTCCATGGTGTCGGAGAGCATACTATAGTATGTCGTTTTTAACGATTTCGGAGGATTAAAAAAAAAGGTGAAAATCACGCAAAAGCGAAAGGCTATAGTCCATGGTGTCGGAGGGCATACTATAGTATGTCGTTTTTCACGATTTCGGAGGATTTGAAAAAAAGGTGAAAATCACGCAAAAGCGAAAGGCTATAGTCCATGGTGTCGGAGGGCATACTATAGTATGTCGTTTTTCACGATTTCGGAGGATTTAAAAAAAAAGGTGAAAATCACGCAAAAGCGAAAGGCTATAGTCCATGGTCTCGGACCGCATACTAGTATGTCGTTTTTCACGATTTTGGAGGATTTTAAAAAAAAAGGTGAAAATCACGCAAAAGCGAAAGGCTATAGTCCATGGTGTCGGAGGGCATACTATAGTATGTCGTTTTTCACGATTTTGGAGGATTTGAAAAAAAGGTGAAAATCACGCAAAAGCGAAAGGCTATAGTCCATGGTGTCGGAGGGCATACTATAGTATGTCGTTTTTCACGATTTCGGAGGATTTAAAAAAAAATGTGAAAATCACGCAAAAGCGAAAGGCTATAGTCCATGGTGTCGGAGGGCATACTATAGTATGTCGTTTTTCACGATTTCGGAGGATTTTAAAAAAAGGTGAAAATCACGCAAAAGCGAAAGGCTATAGTCCATGGTGTCGGAGGGCATACTATAGTATGTCGTTTTTCACGATTTCGGAGGATTTGAAAAAAAGGTGAAAATCACGCAAAAGCGAAAGGCTATAGTCCATGGTGTCGGAGGGCATACTATAGTATGTCGTTTTTCACGATTTCGGAGGATTTGAAAAAAAGGTGAAAATCACGCAAAAGCGAAAGGCTATAGTCCATGGTGTCGGAGGGCATACTATAGTATGTCGTTTTTCACGATTTCGGAGGATTTAAAAAAAAGGTGAAAATCACGCAAAAGCGAAAGGCTATAGTCCATGGTGTCGGAGGGCATACTATAGTATGTCGTTTTTCACGATTTCGGAGGATTTGAAAAAAAGGTGAAAATCACGCAAAAGCGAAAGGCTATAGTCCATGGTGTCGGAGAGCATACTATAGTATGTCGTTTTTAACGATTTCGGAGGATTTAAAAAAAAAGGTGAAAATCACGCAAAAGCAAAAGGCTATAGTCCATGGTGTCGGAGGGCATACTATAGTATGTCGTTTTTCACGATTTCGGAGGATTTAAAAAAAAAGGTGAAAATCACGCAAAAGCGAAAGGCTATAGTCCATGGTCTCGGACCGCATACTAGTATGTCGTTTTTCACGATTTTGGAGGATTTTAAAAAAAAAGGTGAAAATCACGCAAAAGCGAAAGGCTATAGTCCATGGTGTCGGAGGGCATACTATAGTATGTCGTTTTTCACGATTTTGGAGGATTTGAAAAAAAGGTGAAAATCACGCAAAAGCGAAAGGCTATAGTCCATGGTGTCGGAGGGCATACTATAGTATGTCGTTTTTCACGATTTCGGAGGATTTAAAAAAAAATGTGAAAATCACGCAAAAGCGAAAGGCTATAGTCCATGGTGTCGGAGGGCATACTATAGTATGTCGTTTTTCACGATTTCGGAGGATTTTAAAAAAAGGTGAAAATCACGCAAAAGCGAAAGGCTATAGTCCATGGTGTCGGAGGGCATACTATAGTATGTCGTTTTTCACGATTTCGGAGGATTTGAAAAAAAGGTGAAAATCACGCAAAAGCGAAAGGCTATAGTCCATGGTGTCGGAGGGCATACTATAGTATGTCGTTTTTCACGATTTCGGAGGATTTGAAAAAAAGGTGAAAATCACGCAAAAGCGAAAGGCTATAGTCCATGGTGTCGGAGGGCATACTATAGTATGTCGTTTTTCACGATTTCGGAGGATTAAAAAAAAAGGTGAAAATCACGCAAAAGCGAAAGGCTATAGTCCATGGTGTCGGAGGGCATACTATAGTATGTCGTTTTTCACGATTTCGGAGGATTTGAAAAAAAGGTGAAAATCACGCAAAAGCGAAAGGCTATAGTCCATGGTGTCGGAGAGCATACTATAGTATGTCGTTTTTAACGATTTCGGAGGATTTAAAAAAAAAGGTGAAAATCACGCAAAAGCAAAAGGCTATAGTCCATGGTGTCGGAGGGCATACTATAGTATGTCGTTTTTCACGATTTCGGAGGATTAAAAAAAAAGGTGAAAATCACGCAAAAGCGAAAGGCTATAGTCCATGGTGTCGGAGGGCATACTATAGTATGTCGTTTTTCACGATTTCGGAGGATTTAAAAAAAAAGGTGAAAATCACGCAAAAGCGAAAGGCTATAGTCCATGGTGTCGGAGGGCATACTATAGTATGTGGTTTTTCACGATTTCGGAGGATTTAAAAAAAAAGGTGAAAATCACGCAAAAGCGAAAGGCTATAGTCCATGGTGTCGGAGGGCATACTATAGTATGTCGTTTTTCACGATTTCGGAGGATTTGAAAAAAAGGTGAAAATCACGCAAAAGCGAAAGGCTATAGTCCATGGTGTCGGAGAGCATACTATAGTATGTCGTTTTTAACGATTTCGGAGGATTTAAAAAAAAAGGTGAAAATCACGCAAAAGCAAAAGGCTATAGTCCATGGTGTCGGAGGGCATACTATAGTATGTCGTTTTTCACGATTTCGGAGGATTTAAAAAAAAAGGTGAAAATCACGCAAAAGCGAAAGGCTATAGTCCATGGTGTCGGAGGGCATACTATAGTATGTCGTTTTTCACGATTTCGGAGGATTAAAAAAAAAGGTGAAAATCACGCAAAAGCGAAAGGCTATAGTCCATGGTGTCGGAGGGCATACTATAGTATGTCGTTTTTCACGATTTCGGAGGATTTAAAAAAAAAGGTGAAAATCACGCAAAAGCGAAAGGCTATAGTCCATGGTGTCGGAGGGCATACTATAGTATGTGGTTTTTCACGATTTCGGAGGATTTAAAAAAAAAGGTGAAAATCACGCAAAAGCGAAAGGCTATAGTCCATGGTGTCGGAGGGCATACTATAGTATGTCGTTTTTCACGATTTCGGAGGATTTGAAAAAAAGGTGAAAATCACGCAAAAGCGAAAGGCTATAGTCCATGGTGTCGGAGAGCATACTATAGTATGTCGTTTTTAACGATTTCGGAGGATTTAAAAAAAAAGGTGAAAATCACGCAAAAGCAAAAGGCTATAGTCCATGGTGTCGGAGGGCATACTATAGTATGTCGTTTTTCACGATTTCGGAGGATTAAAAAAAAAGGTGAAAATCACGCAAAAGCGAAAGGCTATAGTCCATGGTGTCGGAGGGCATACTATAGTATGTCGTTTTTAACGATTTCGGAGGATTTAAAAAAAAAGGTGAAAATCACGCAAAAGCAAAAGGCTATAGTCCATGGTGTCGGAGGGCATACTATAGTATGTCGTTTTTCACGATTTCGGAGGATTAAAAAAAAAGGTGAAAATCACGCAAAAGCGAAAGGCTATAGTCCATGGTGTCGGAGGGCATACTATAGTATGTCGTTTTTCACGATTTCGGAGGATTAAAAAAAAAGGTGAAAATCACGCAAAAGCGAAAGGCTATAGTCCATGGTGTCGGAGGGCATACTATAGTATGTCGTTTTTCACGATTTCGGAGGATTTAAAAAAAAAGGTGAAAATCACGCAAAAGCGAAAGGCTATAGTCCATGGTGTCGGAGGGCATACTATAGTATGTCGTTTTTCACGATTTCGGAGGATTTGAAAAAAAGGTGAAAATCACGCAAAAGCGAAAGGCTATAGTCCATGGTGTCGGAGGGCATACTATAGTATGTCGTTTTTCACGATTTCGGAGGATTTGAAAAAAAGGTGAAAATCACGCAAAAGCGAAAGGCTATAGTCCATGGTGTCGGAGGGCATACTATAGTATGTCGTTTTTCACGATTTCGGAGGATTAAAAAAAAAGGTGAAAATCACGCAAAAGCGAAAGGCTATAGTCCATGGTGTCGGACCGCATACTAGTATGTCGTTTTTCACGATTTTGGAGGATTTTTAAAAAAAAAGGTGAAAATCACGCAAAAGCGAAAGGCTATAGTCCATGGTGTCGGAGGGCATACTATAGTATGTCGTTTTTCACGATTTCGGAGGATTTGAAAAAAAGGTGAAAATCACGCAAAAGCGAAAGGCTATAGTCCATGGTGTCGGAGGGCATACTATAGTATGTCGTTTTTCACGATTTCGGAGGATTAAAAAAAAAGGTGAAAATCACGCAAAAGCGAAAGGCTATAGTCCATGGTGTCGGACCGCATACTAGTATGTCGTTTTTCACGATTTTGGAGGATTTTAAAAAAAAAAAGGTGAAAATCACGCAAAAGCGAAAGGCTATAGTCCATGGTGTCGGAGGGCATACTATAGTATGTCGTTTTTCACGATTTCGGAGGATTTAAAAAAAAAAGGTGAAAATCACGCAAAAGCGAAAGGCTATAGTCCATGGTGTCGGAGGGCATACTATAGTATGTGGTTTTTCACGATTTCGGAGGATTTAAAAAAAAAGGTGAAAATCACGCAAAAGCGAAAGGCTATAGTCCATGGTGTCGGAGGGCATACTATAGTATGTCGTTTTTCACGATTTCGGAGGATTTGAAAAAAAGGTGAAAATCACGCAAAAGCGAAAGGCTATAGTCCATGGTGTCGGAGGGCATACTATAGTATGTCGTTTTTCACGATTTCGGAGGATTTAAAAAAAAAGGTGAAAATCACGCAAAAGCGAAAGGCTATAGTCCATGGTCTCGGACCGCATACTAGTATGTCGTTTTTCACGATTTCGGAGGATTTTAAAAAAAAAGGTGAAAATCACGCAAAAGCGAAAGGCGTGTCGGAGGGCATACTATAGTATGTCGTTTTTCACGATTTCGGAGGATTAAAAAAAAAGGTGAAAATCACGCAAAAGCGAAAGGCTATAGTCCATGGTGTCGGAGGGCATACTATAGTATGTCGTTTTTCACGATTTCGGAGGATTTGAAAAAAAGGTGAAAATCACGCAAAAGCGAAAGGCTATAGTCCATGGTGTCGGAGGGCATACTATAGTATGTCGTTTTTCACGATTTCGGAGGATTTTAAAAAAAAGGTGAAAATCACGCAAAAGCGAAAGGCTATAGTCCATGGTGTCGGAGGGCATACTATAGTATGTCGTTTTTCACGATTTCGGAGGATTTGAAAAAAAGGTGAAAATCACGCAAAAGCGAAAGGCTATAGTCCATGGTGTCGGAGGGCATACTATAGTATGTCGTTTTTCACGATTTCGGAGGATTTGAAAAAAAGGTGAAAATCACGCAAAAGCGAAAGGCTATAGTCCATGGTGTCGGAGGGCATACTATAGTATGTCGTTTTTCACGATTTCGGAGGATTAAAAAAAAAGGTGAAAATCACGCAAAAGCGAAAGGCTATAGTCCATGGTCTCGGACCGCATACTAGTATGTCGTTTTTCACGATTTCGGAGGATTTAAAAAAAAAAGGTGAAAATCACGCAAAAGCGAAAGGCTATAGTCTATGGTGTCGGAGGGCATACTATAGTATGTCGTTTTTCACGATTTCGGAGGATTTAAAAAAAAAGGTGAAAATCACGCAAAAGCGAAAGGCTATAGTCCATGGTGTCGGAGGGCATACTATAGTATGTCGTTTTTCACGATTTCGGAGGATTTGAAAAAAAGGTGAAAATCACGCAAAAGCGAAAGGCTATAGTCCATGGTGTCGGAGGGCATACTATAGTATGTCGTTTTTCACGATTTCGGAGGATTAAAAAAAAAGGTGAAAATCACGCAAAAGCGAAAGGCTATAGTCCATGGTGTCGGAGGGCATACTATAGTATGTCGTTTTTCACGATTTCGGAGGATTTTAAAAAAAAGGTGAAAATCACGCAAAAGCGAAAGGCTATAGTCCATGGTCTCGGACCGCATACTAGTATGTCGTTTTTCACGATTTCGGAGGATTTAAAAAAAAAAGGTGAAAATCACGCAAAAGCGAAAGGCGTGTCGGAGGGCATACTATAGTATGTCGTTTTTCACGATTTCGGAGGATTTAAAAAAAAAGGTGAAAATCACGCAAAAGCGAAAGGCTATAGTCCATGGTCTCGGACCGCATACTAGTATGTCGTTTTTCACGATTTTGGAGGATTTAAAAAAAAAAAGGTGAAAATCACGCAAAAGCGAAAGGCTATAGTCCATGGTGTCGGAGGGCATACTATAGTATGTCGTTTTTCACGATTTCGGAGGATTTGAAAAAAATGTGAAAATCACGCAAAAGCGAAAGGCTATAGTCCATGGTGTCGGAGAGCATACTATAGTATGTCGTTTTTAACGATTTCGGAGGATTAAAAAAAAGGTGAAAATCACGCAAAAGCGAAAGGCTATAGTCCATGGTGTCGGAGGGCATACTATAGTATGTCGTTTTTCACGATTTCGGAGGATTTGAAAAAAATGTGAAAATCACGGAAAAGCGAAAGGCTATAGTCCATGGTGTCGGAGAGCATACTATAGTATGTCGTTTTTAACGATTTCGGAGGATTAAAAAAAAAGGTGAAAATCACGCAAAAGCGAAAGGCTATAGTCCATGGTGTCGGAGGGCATACTATAGTTTGTCGTTTTTCACGATTTCGGAGGATTTGAAAAAAAGGTGAAAATCACGCAAAAGCGAAAGGCTATAGTCCATGGTGTCGGAGGGCATACTATAGTATGTCGTTTTTCACGATTTCGGAGGATTTAAAAAAAAAGGTGAAAATCACGCAAAAGCGAAAGGCTATAGTCCATGGTCTCGGACCGCATACTAGTATGTCGTTTTTCACGATTTTGGAGGATTTAAAAAAAAAAGGTGAAAATCACGCAAAAGCGAAAGGCTATAGTCCATGGTGTCGGAGGGCATACTATAGTATGTCGTTTTTCACGATTTCGGAGGATTTAAAAAAAAAGGTGAAAATCACGCAAAAGCGAAAGGCTATAGTCCATGGTGTCGGAGGGCATACTATAGTATGTCGTTTTTCACGATTTCGGAGGATTTAAAAAAAAAGGTGAAAATCACGCAAAAGCGAAAGGCTATAGTCCATGGTCTCGGACCGCATACTAGTATGTCGTTTTTCACGATTTTGGAGGATTTAAAAAAAAAAGGTGAAAATCACGCAAAAGCGAAAGGCTATAGTCCATGGTGTCGGAGGGCATACTATAGTATGTCGTTTTTCACGATTTCGGAGGATTTAAAAAAAAAAGGTGAAAATCACGCAAAAGCGAAAGGCTATAGTCCATGGTGTCGGAGGGCATACTATAGTATGTCGTTTTTCACGATTTTGGAGGATTAAAAAAAAAGGTGAAAATCACGCAAAAGCGAAAGGCTATAGTCCATGGTGTCGGAGGGCATACTATAGTATGTCGTTTTTCACGATTTCGGAGGATTTAAAAAAAAAGGTGAAAATCACGCAAAAGCGAAAGGCTATAGTCCATGGTCTCGGACCGCATACTAGTATGTCGTTTTTCACGATTTTGGAGGATTTAAAAAAAAAAGGTGAAAATCACGCAAAAGCGAAAGGCTATAGTCCATGGTGTCGGAGGGCATACTATAGTATGTCGTTTTTCACGATTTCGGAGGATTTGAAAAAAATGTGAAAATCACGCAAAAGCGAAAGGCTATAGTCCATGGTGTCGGAGAGCATACTATAGTATGTCGTTTTTAACGATTTCGGAGGATTAAAAAAAAAGGTGAAAATCACGCAAAAGCGAAAGGCTATAGTCCATGGTGTCGGAGGGCATACTATAGTATGTCGTTTTTCACGATTTCGGAGGATTTGAAAAAAAGGTGAAAATCACGCAAAAGCGAAAGGCTATAGTCCATGGTGTCGGAGGGCATACTATAGTATGTCGTTTTTCACGATTTCGGAGGATTTGAAAAAAAGGTGAAAATCACGCAAAAGCGAAAGGCTATAGTCCATGGTGTCGGAGGGCATACTATAGTATGTCGTTTTTCACGATTTCGGAGGATTTGAAAAAAAGGTGAAAATCACGCAAAAGCGAAAGGCTATAGTCCATGGTGTCGGAGGGCATACTATAGTATGTCGTTTTTCACGATTTCGGAGGATTTAAAAAAAAAGGTGAAAATCACGCAAAAGCGAAAGGCTATAGTCCATGGTGTCGGAGGGCATACTATAGTATGTCGTTTTTCACGATTTCGGAGGATTTGAAAAAAAGGTGAAAATCACGCAAAAGCGAAAGGCTATAGTCCATGGTGTCGGAGGGCATACTATAGTATGTCGTTTTTCACGATTTCGGAGGATTTGAAAAAAAGGTGAAAATCACGCAAAAGCGAAAGGCTATAGTCCATAGTGTCGGAGAGCATACTATAGTATGTCGTTTTTAACGATTTCGGAGGATTTAAAAAAAAGGTGAAAATCACGCGAAAGCAAAAGGCTATAGTCCATGGTGTCGGAGGGCATACTATAGTATGTCGTTTTTAACGATTTCGGAGGATTTAAAAAAAAGGTGAAAATCACGCGAAAGCAAAAGGCTATAGTCCATGGTGTCGGAGGGCATACTATAGTATGTCGTTTTTCACGATTTCGGAGGATTAAAAAAAAAAAGGTGAAAATCACGCAAAAGCGAAAGGCTATAGTCCATGGTGTCGGAGGGCATACTATAGTATGTCGTTTTTCACGATTTCGGAGGATTTGAAAAAAAGGTGAAAATCACGCAAAAGCGAAAGGCTATAGTCCATGGTGTCGGAGGGCATACTATAGTATGTCGTTTTTCACGATTTCGGAGGATTTAAAAAAAAAGGTGAAAATCACGCAAAAGCGAAAGGCTATAGTCCATGGTCTCGGACCGCATACTAGTATGTCGTTTTTCACGATTTCGGAGGATTTAAAAAAAAAAGGTGAAAATCACGCAAAAGCGAAAGGCGTGTCGGAGGGCATACTATAGTATGTCGTTTTTCACGATTTCGGAGGATTAAAAAAAAAGGTGAAAATCACGCAAAAGCGAAAGGCTATAGTCCATGGTGTCGGAGGGCATACTATAGTATGTCGTTTTTCACGATTTCGGAGGATTTGAAAAAAAGGTGAAAATCACGCAAAAGCGAAAGGCTATAGTCTATGGTGTCGGAGGGCATACTATAGTATGTCGTTTTTCACGATTTCGGAGGATTTAAAAAAAAAGGTGAAAATCACGCAAAAGCGAAAGGCGTGTCGGAGGGCATACTATAGTATGTCGTTTTTCACGATTTCGGAGGATTTGAAAAAAAGGTGAAAATCACGCAAAAGCGAAAGGCTATAGTCCATGGTGTCGGAGGGCATACTATAGTATGTCGTTTTTCACGATTTCGGAGGATTTAAAAAAAAAGGTGAAAATCACGCAAAAGCGAAAGGCTATTGTCCATGGTCTCGGACCGCATACTAGTATGTCGTTTTTCACGATTTCGGAGGATTTAAAAAAAAAAGGTGAAAATCACGCAAAAGCGAAAGGCGTGTCGGAGGGCATACTATAGTATGTCGTTTTTCACGATTTCGGAGGATTAAAAAAAAAGGTGAAAATCACGCAAAAGCGAAAGGCTATAGTCCATGGTGTCGGAGGGCATACTATAGTATGTCGTTTTTCACGATTTCGGAGGATTTGAAAAAAAGGTGAAAATCACGCAAAAGCGAAAGGCTATAGTCTATGGTGTCGGAGGGCATACTATAGTATGTCGTTTTTCACGATTTCGGAGGATTTAAAAAAAAAGGTGAAAATCACGCAAAAGCGAAAGGCTATAGTCCATGGTGTCGGAGGGCATACTATAGTATGTCGTTTTTCACGATTTCGGAGGATTTGAAAAAAAGGTGAAAATCACGCAAAAGCGAAAGGCTATAGTCCATGGTGTCGGAGGGCATACTATAGTATGTCGTTTTTCACGATTTCGGAGGATTTGAAAAAAAGGTGAAAATCACGCAAAAGCGAAAAGCTATAGTCCATAGTGTCGGAGAGCATACTATAGTATGTCGTTTTTAACGATTTCGGAGGATTTAAAAAAAAGGTGAAAATCACGCGAAAGCAAAAGGCTATAGTCCATGGTGTCGGAGGGCATACTATAGTATGTCGTTTTTCACGATTTCGGAGGATTAAAAAAAAAGGTGAAAATCACGCAAAAGCGAAAGGCTATAGTCCATGGTGTCGGAGGGCATACTATAGTATGTCGTTTTTCACGATTTCGGAGGATTTGAAAAAAAGGTGAAAATCACGCAAAAGCGAAAGGCTATAGTCCATGGTGTCGGAGGGCATACTATAGTATGTCGTTTTTCACGATTTCGGAGGATTTAAAAAAAAAGGTGAAAATCACGCAAAAGCGAAAGGCTATAGTCCATGGTCTCGGACCGCATACTAGTATGTCGTTTTTCACGATTTCGGAGGATTTAAAAAAAAAAGGTGAAAATCACGCAAAAGCGAAAGGCTATAGTCCATGGTGTCGGAGGGCATACTATAGTATGTCGTTTTTCACGATTTCGGAGGATTTGAAAAAAAGGTGAAAATCACGCAAAAGCGAAAGGCTATAGTCTATGGTGTCGGAGGGCATACTATAGTATGTCGTTTTTCACGATTTCGGAGGATTTGAAAAAAAGGTGAAAATCACGCAAAAGCGAAAGGCTATAGTCCATGGTGTCGGAGGGCATACTATAGTATGTCGTTTTTCACGATTTCGGAGGATTTAAAAAAAAAGGTGAAAATCACGCAAAAGCGAAAGGCTATAGTCCATGGTCTCGGACCGCATACTAGTATGTCGTTTTTCACGATTTCGGAGGATTTAAAAAAAAAAGGTGAAAATCACGCAAAAGCGAAAGGCGTGTCGGAGGGCATACTATAGTATGTCGTTTTTCACGATTTCGGAGGATTAAAAAAAAAGGTGAAAATCACGCAAAAGCGAAAGGCTATAGTCCATGGTGTCGGAGGGCATACTATAGTATGTCGTTTTTCACGATTTCGGAGGATTTGAAAAAAAGGTGAAAATCACGCAAAAGCGAAAGGCTATAGTCTATGGTGTCGGAGGGCATACTATAGTATGTCGTTTTTCACGATTTCGGAGGATTTAAAAAAAAAGGTGAAAATCACGCAAAAGCGAAAGGCTATAGTCCATGGTGTCGGAGGGCATACTATAGTATGTCGTTTTTCACGATTTCGGAGGATTTGAAAAAAAGGTGAAAATCACGCAAAAGCGAAAGGCTATAGTCCATGGTGTCGGAGGGCATACTATAGTATGTCGTTTTTCACGATTTCGGAGGATTTAAAAAAAAGGTGAAAATCACGCGAAAGCAAAAGGCTATAGTCCATGGTGTCGGAGGGCATACTATAGTATGTCGTTTTTCACGATTTCGGAGGATTAAAAAAAAAGGTGAAAATCACGCAAAAGCGAAAGGCTATAGTCCATGGTGTCGGAGGGCATACTATAGTATGTCGTTTTTCACGATTTCGGAGGATTTGAAAAAAAGGTGAAAATCACGCAAAAGCGAAAGGCTATAGTCCATGGTGTCGGAGGGCATACTATAGTATGTCGTTTTTCACGATTTCGGAGGATTTAAAAAAAAAGGTGAAAATCACGCAAAAGCGAAAGGCTATAGTCCATGGTCTCGGACCGCATACTAGTATGTCGTTTTTCACGATTTCGGAGGATTTAAAAAAAAAAGGTGAAAATCACGCAAAAGCGAAAGGCTATAGTCCATGGTGTCGGAGGGCATACTATAGTATGTCGTTTTTCACGATTTCGGAGGATTTGAAAAAAAGGTGAAAATCACGCAAAAGCGAAAGGCTATAGTCTATGGTGTCGGAGGGCATACTATAGTATGTCGTTTTTCACGATTTCGGAGGATTTAAAAAAAAAGGTGAAAATCACGCAAAAGCGAAAGGCTATAGTCCATGGTGTCGGAGGGCATACTATAGTATGTCGTTTTTCACGATTTCGGAGGATTTGAAAAAAAGGTGAAAATCACGCAAAAGCGAAAGGCTATAGTCCATGGTGTCGGAGGGCATACTATAGTATGTCGTTTTTCACGATTTCGGAGGATTAAAAAAAAAGGTGAAAATCACGCAAAAGCGAAAGGCTATAGTCCATGGTGTCGGAGGGCATACTATAGTATGTCGTTTTTCACGATTTCGGAGGATTTAAAAAAAAAGGTGAAAATCACGCAAAAGCGAAAGGCTATAGTCCATGGTCTTGGACCGCATACTAGTATGTCGTTTTTCACGATTTCGGAGGATTTAAAAAAAAAAGGTGAAAATCACGCAAAAGCGAAAGGCTATAGTCCATGGTGTCGGAGGGCATACTATAGTATGTCGTTTTTCACGATTTCGGAGGATTAAAAAAAAAGGTGAAAATCACGCAAAAGCGAAAGGCTATAGTCCATGGTGTCGGAGGGCATACTATAGTATGTCGTTTTTCACGATTTCGGAGGATTTGAAAAAAAGGTGAAAATCACGCAAAAGCGAAAGGCTATAGTCCATGGTGTCGAAGGGCATACTATAGTATGTCGTTTTTCACGATTTCGGAGGATTTAAAAAAAAAGGTGAAAATCACGCAAAAGCGAAAGGCTATAGTCCATGGTGTCGGAGGGCATACTATATAGTATGTGGTTTTTCACGATTTCGGAGGATTTAAAAAAAAAGGTGAAAATCACGCAAAAGCGAAAGGCTATCGTCCATGGTGTCGGAGGGCATACTATTGTATGTCGTTTTTCACGATTTCGGAGGATTTGAAAAAAAGGTGAAAATCACGCAAAAGCGAAAGGCTATAGTCCATGGTGTCGGAGAGCATACTATAGTATGTCGTTTTTAACGATTTCGGAGGATTTAAAAAAAAAGGTGAAAATCACGCAAAAGCAAAAGGCTATAGTCCATGGTGTCGGAGGGCATACTATAGTATGTCGTTTTTCACGATTTCGGAGGATTAAAAAAAAAGGTGAAAATCACGCAAAAGCGAAAGGCTATAGTCCATGGTGTCGGAGGGCATACTATAGTATGTCGTTTTTCACGATTTCGGAGGATTTGAAAAAAAGGTGAAAATCACGCAAAAGCGAAAGGCTATAGTCCATGGTGTGGGAGGGCATACTATAGTATGTCGTTTTTCACGATTTCGGAGGATTTAAAAAAAAAGGTGAAAATCACGCAAAAGCGAAAGGCTATAGTCCATGTTGTCGGAGGGCATACTATAGTATGTCGTTTTTCACGATTTCGGAGGATTTGAAAAAAAGGTGAAAATCACGCAAAAGCGAAAGGCTATAGTCCATGGTGTCGGAGGGCATACTATAGTATGTCGTTTTTCACGATTTCGGAGGATTTGAAAAAAAGGTGAAAATCACGCAAAAGCGAAAGGCTATAGTCCATGGTGTCGGAGGGCATACTATAGTATGTCGTTTTTCACGATTTCGGAGGATTAAAAAAAAAGGTGAAAATCACGCAAAAGCGAAAGGCTATAGTCCATGGTGTCGGAGGGCATACTATAGTATGTCGTTTTTCACGATTTCGGAGGATTTAAAAAAAAAGGTGAAAATCACGCAAAAGCGAAAGGCTATAGTCCATGGTCTCGGACCGCATACTAGTATGTCGTTTTTCACGATTTTGGAGGATTTAAAAAAAAAAGGTGAAAATCACGCAAAAGCGAAAGGCTATAGTCCATGGTGTCGGAGGGCATACTATAGTATGTCGTTTTTCACGATTTCGGAGGATTTAAAAAAAAAAGGTGAAAATCACGCAAAAGCGAAAGGCTATAGTCCATGGTGTCGGAGGGCATACTATAGTATGTCGTTTTTCACGATTTCGGAGGATTTAAAAAAAAAGGTGAAAATCACGCAAAAGCGAAAGGCTATAGTCCATGGTGTCGGAGGGCATACTATAGTATGTCGTTTTTCACGATTTCGGAGGATTTGAAAAAAAGGTGAAAATCACGCAAAAGCGAAAGGCTATAGTCCATGGTGTCGGAGGGCATACTATAGTATGTCGTTTTTCACGATTTCGGAGGATTTGAAAAAAAGGTGAAAATCACGCAAAAGCGAAAGGCTATAGTCCATGGTGTCGGAGGGCATACTATAGTATGTCGTTTTTCACGATTTCGGAGGATTAAAAAAAAAGGTGAAAATCACGCAAAAGCGAAAGGCTATAGTCCATGGTGTCGGAGGGCATACTATAGTATGTCGTTTTTCACGATTTCGGAGGATTTAAAAAAAAAAGGTGAAAATCACGCAAAAGCGAAAGGCTATAGTCCATGGTCTCGGACCGCATACTAGTATGTCGTTTTTCACGATTTTGGAGGATTTAAAAAAAAAAGGTGAAAATCACGCAAAAGCGAAAGGCTATAGTCCATGGTGTCGGAGGGCATACTATAGTATGTCGTTTTTCACGATTTCGGAGGATTTGAAAAAAAGGTGAAAATCACGCAAAAGCGAAAGGCTATAGTCCATGGTGTCGGAGGGCATACTATAGTATGTCGTTTTTCACGATTTCGGAGGATTTAAAAAAAAATGTGAAAATCACGCAAAAGCGAAAGGCTATAGTCCATGGTCTCGGACCGCATACTAGTATGTCGTTTTTCACGATTTCGGAGGATTTAAAAAAAAAAGGTGAAAATCACGCAAAAGCGAAAGGCGTGTCGGAGGGCATACTATAGTATGTCGTTTTTCACGATTTCGGAGGATTAAAAAAAAAGGTGAAAATCACGCAAAAGCGAAAGGCTATAGTCCATGGTGTCGGAGGGCATACTATAGTATGTCGTTTTTCACGATTTCGGAGGATTTAAAAAAAAAGGTGAAAATCACGCAAAAGCGAAAGGCTATAGTCCATGGTCTCGGACCGCATACTAGTATGTCGTTTTTCACGATTTTGGAGGATTTAAAAAAAAAAGGTGAAAATCACGCAAAAGCGAAAGGCTATAGTCCATGGTGTCGGAGGGCATACTATAGTATGTCGTTTTTCACGATTTCGGAGGATTTAAAAAAAAAAGGTGAAAATCACGCAAAAGCGAAAGGCTATAGTCCATGGTGTCGGAGGGCATACTATAGTATGTGGTTTTTCACGATTTCGGAGGATTTGAAAAAAAGGTGAAAATCACGCAAAAGCGAAAGGCTATAGTCCATGGTGTCGGAGAGCATACTATAGTATGTCGTTTTTCACGATTTCGGAGGATTTAAAAAAAAAAGGTGAAAATCACGCAAAAGCGAAAGGCTATAGTCCATGGTGTCGGAGGGCATACTATAGTATGTCGTTTTTCACGATTTCGGAGGATTTGAAAAAAAGGTGAAAATCACGCAAAAGCGAAAGGCTATAGTCCATGGTGTCGGAGAGCATACTATAGTATGTCGTTTTTAACGATTTCGGAGGATTTAAAAAAAAGGTGAAAATCACGCGAAAGCAAAAGGCTATAGTCCATGGTGTCGGAGGGCATACTATAGTATGTCGTTTTTCACGATTTCGGAGGATTAAAAAAAAAGGTGAAAATCACGCAAAAGCGAAAGGCTATAGTCCATGGTGTCGGAGGGCATACTATAGTATGTCGTTTTTCACGATTTCGGAGGATTTGAAAAAAAGGTGAAAATCACGCAAAAGCGAAAGGCTATAGTCCATGGTGTCGGAGGGCATACTATAGTATGTCGTTTTTCACGATTTCGGAGGATTTAAAAAAAAAGGTGAAAATCACGCAAAAGCGAAAGGCTATAGTCCATGGTCTCGGACCGCATACTAGTATGTCGTTTTTCACGATTTCGGAGGATTTAAAAAAAAAAGGTGAAAATCACGCAAAAGCGAAAGGCGTGTCGGAGGGCATACTATAGTATGTCGTTTTTCCCGATTTCGGAGGATTAAAAAAAAAGGTGAAAATCACGCAAAAGCGAAAGGCTATAGTCCATGGTGTCGGAGGGCATACTATAGTATGTCGTTTTTCACGATTTCGGAGGATTTGAAAAAAAGGTGAAAATCACGCAAAAGCGAAAGGCTATAGTCCATGGTGTCGGAGGGCATACTATAGTATGTCGTTTTCCACGATTTCGGAGGATTTAAAAAAAAAGGTGAAAATCACGCAAAAGCGAAAGGCTATAGTCCATGGTGTCGGAGGGCATACTATAGTATGTCGTTTTTCACGATTTCGGAGGATTTGAAAAAAAGGTGAAAATCACGCAAAAGCGAAAGGCTATAGTCCATGGTGTCGGAGGGCATACTATAGTATGTCGTTTTTCACGATTTCGGAGGATTTGAAAAAAAGGTGAAAATCACGCAAAAGCGAAAGGCTATAGTCCATGGTGTCGGAGGGCATACTATAGTATGTCGTTTTTCACGATTTCGGAGGATTAAAAAAAAAGGTGAAAATCACGCAAAAGCGAAAGGCTATAGTCCATGGTGTCGGAGGGCATACTATAGTATGTCGTTTTTCACGATTTCGGAGGATTTAAAAAAAAAGGTGAAAATCACGCAAAAGCGAAAGGCTATAGTCCATGGTCTCGGACCGCATACTAGTATGTCGTTTTTCACGATTTTGGAGGATTTAAAAAAAAAAGGTGAAAATCACGCAAAAGCGAAAGGCTATAGTCCATGGTGTCGGAGGGCATACTATAGTATGTCGTTTTTCACGATTTCGGAGGATTTGAAAAAAAGGTGAAAATCACGCAAAAGCGAAAGGCTATAGTCCATGGTGTCGGAGGGCATACTATAGTATGTCGTTTTTCACGATTTCGGAGGATTTAAAAAAAAAGGTGAAAATCACGCAAAAGCGAAAGGCTATAGTCCATGGTCTCGGACCGCATACTAGTATGTCGTTTTTCACGATTTCGGAGGATTTTAAAAAAAAAGGTGAAAATCACGCAAAAGCGAAAGGCGTGTCGGAGGGCATACTATAGTATGTCGTTTTTCACGATTTCGGAGGATTAAAAAAAAAGGTGAAAATCACGCAAAAGCGAAAGGCTATAGTCCATGGTGTCGGAGGGCATACTATAGTATGTCGTTTTTCACGATTTCGGAGGATTTAAAAAAAAAGGTGAAAATCACGCAAAAGCGAAAGGCTATAGTCCATGGTGTCGGAGGGCATACTATAGTATGTCGTTTTTCACGATTTCGGAGGATTTGAAAAAAAGGTGAAAATCACGCAAAAGCGAAAGGCTATAGTCCATGGTGTCGGAGGGCATACTATAGTATGTCGTTTTTCACGATTTCGGAGGATTAAAAAAAAAGGTGAAAATCACGCAAAAGCGAAAGGCTATAGTCCATGGTCTCGGACCGCATACTAGTATGTCGTTTTTCACGATTTTGGAGGATTTAAAAAAAAAAGGTGAAAATCACGCAAAAGCGAAAGGCTATAGTCCATGGTGTCGGAGGGCATACTATAGTATGTCGTTTTTCACGATTTCGGAGGATTTAAAAAAAAAAGGTGAAAATCACGCAAAAGCGAAAGGCTATAGTCCATGGTGTCGGAGGGCATACTATAGTATGTGGTTTTTCACGATTTTGGAGGATTTAAAAAAAAAGGTGAAAATCACGCAAAAGCGAAAGGCTATAGTCCATGGTGTCGGAGGGCATACTATAGTATGTCGTTTTTCACGATTTCGGAGGATTTGAAAAAAAGGTGAAAATCACGCAAAAGCGAAAGGCTATAGTCCATGGTCTCGGACCGCATACTAGTATGTCGTTTTTCACGATTTCGGAGGATTTAAAAAAAAAAGGTGAAAATCACGCAAAAGCGAAAGGCTATAGTCCATGGTGTCGGAGGGCATACTATAGTATGTCGTTTTTCACGATTTCGGAGGATTTGAAAAAAAGGTGAAAATCACGCAAAAGCGAAAGGCTATAGTCCATGGTGTCGGAGGGCATACTATAGTATGTCGTTTTTCACGATTTCGGAGGATTTGAAAAAAAGGTGAAAATCACGCAAAAGCGAAAGGCTATAGTCCATGGTGTCGGAGGGCATACTATAGTATGTCGTTTTTCACGATTTCGGAGGATTAAAAAAAAAGGTGAAAATCACGCAAAAGCGAAAGGCTATAGTCCATGGTGTCGGAGGGCATACTATAGTATGTCGTTTTTCACGATTTCGGAGGATTTAAAAAAAAAGGTGAAAATCACGCAAAAGCGAAAGGCTATAGTCCATGGTCTCGGACCGCATACTAGTATGTCGTTTTTCACGATTTTGGAGGATTTAAAAAAAAAAGGTGAAAATCACGCAAAAGCGAAAGGCTATAGTCCATGGTGTCGGAGGGCATACTATAGTATGTCGTTTTTCACGATTTCGGAGGATTTGAAAAAAAGGTGAAAATCACGCAAAAGCGAAAGGCTATAGTCCATGGTGTCGGAGGGCATACTATAGTATGTCGTTTTTCACGATTTCGGAGGATTAGAAAAAAAGGTGAAAATCACGCAAAAGCGAAAGGCTATAGTCCATGGTGTCGGAGGGCATACTATAGTATGTCGTTTTTCACGATTTCGGAGGATTTAAAAAAAAAGGTGAAAATCACGCAAAAGCGAAAGGCTATAGTCCATGGTCTCGGACCGCATACTAGTATGTCGTTTTTCACGATTTCGGAGGATTTAAAAAAAAAAGGTGAAAATCACGCAAAAGCGAAAGGCGTGTCGGAGGGCATACTATAGTATGTCGTTTTTCACGATTTCGGAGGATTAAAAAAAAAGGTGAAAATCACGCAAAAGCGAAAGGCTATAGTCCATGGTGTCGGAGGGCATACTATAGTATGTCGTTTTTCACGATTTCGGAGGATTTCAAAAAAAAGGTGAAAATCACGCAAAAGCGAAAGGCTATAGTCCATGGTCTCGGACCGCATACTAGTATGTCGTTTTTCACGATTTTGGAGGATTTAAAAAAAAAAGGTGAAAATCACGCAAAAGCGAAAGGCTATAGTCCATGGTGTCGGAGGGCATACTATAGTATGTGGTTTTTCACGATTTCGGAGGATTTAAAAAAAAAAAGGTGAAAATCACGCAAAAGCGAAAGGCTATAGTCCATGGTGTCGGAGGGCATACTATAGTATGTGGTTTTTCACGATTTTGGAGGATTTAAAAAAAAAGGTGAAAATCACGCAAAAGCGAAAGGCTATAGTCCATGGTGTCGGAGGGCATACTATAGTATGTCGTTTTTCACGATTTCGGAGGATTTGAAAAAAAGGTGAAAATCACGCAAAAGCGAAAGGCTATAGTCCATGGTGTCGGAGAGCATACTATAGTATGTCGTTTTTAACGATTTCGGAGGATTTAAAAAAAAGGTGAAAATCACGCGAAAGCAAAAGGCTATAGTCCATGGTGTCGGAGGGCATACTATAGTATGTCGTTTTTCACGATTTCGGAGGATTAAAAAAAAAGGTGAAAATCACGCAAAAGCGAAAGGCTATAGTCCATGGTGTCGGAGGGCATACTATAGTATGTCGTTTTTCACGATTTCGGAGGATTTGAAAAAAAGGTGAAAATCACGCAAAAGCGAAAGGCTATAGTCCATGGTGTCGGAGGGCATACTATAGTATGTCGTTTTTCACGATTTCGGAGGATTTAAAAAAAAAGGTGAAAATCACGCAAAAGCGAAAGGCTATAGTCCATGGTCTCGGACCGCATACTAGTATGTCGTTTTTCACGATTTCGGAGGATTTAAAAAAAAAAGGTGAAAATCACGCAAAAGCGAAAGGCGTGTCGGAGGGCATACTATAGTATGTCGTTTTTCACGATTTCGGAGGATTAAAAAAAAAGGTGAAAATCACGCAAAAGCGAAAGGCTATAGTCCATGGTGTCGGAGGGCATACTATAGTATGTCGTTTTTCACGATTTCGGAGGATTTGAAAAAAAGGTGAAAATCACGCAAAAGCGAAAGGCTATAGTCCATGGTGTCGGAGGGCATACTATAGTATGTCGTTTTTCACGATTTCGGAGGATTTAAAAAAAAAGGTGAAAATCACGCAAAAGCGAAAGGCTATAGTCCATGGTGTCGGAGGGCATACTATAGTATGTCGTTTTTCACGATTTCGGAGGATTTGAAAAAAAGGTGAAAATCACGCAAAAGCGAAAGGCTATAGTCCATGGTGTCGGAGGGCATACTATAGTATGTCGTTTTTCACGATTTCGGAGGATTTGAAAAAAAGGTGAAAATCACGCAAAAGCGAAAGGCTATAGTCCATGGTGTCGGAGGGCATACTATAGTATGTCGTTTTTCACGATTTCGGAGGATTAAAAAAAAAGGTGAAAATCACGCAAAAGCGAAAGGCTATAGTCCATGGTGTCGGAGGGCATACTATAGTATGTCGTTTTTCACGATTTCGGAGGATTTAAAAAAAAAGGTGAAAATCACGCAAAAGCGAAAGGCTATAGTCCATGGTCTCGGACCGCATACTAGTATGTCGTTTTTCACGATTTTGGAGGATTTAAAAAAAAAAGGTGAAAATCACGCAAAAGCGAAAGGCTATAGTCCATGGTGTCGGAGGGCATACTATAGTATGTCGTTTTTCACGATTTCGGAGGATTTGAAAAAAAGGTGAAAATCACGCAAAAGCGAAAGGCTATAGTCCATGGTGTCGGAGGGCATACTATAGTATGTCGTTTTTCACGATTTCGGAGGATTTAAAAAAAAAGGTGAAAATCACGCAAAAGCGAAAGGCTATAGTCCATGGTCTCGGACCGCATACTAGTATGTCGTTTTTCACGATTTCGGAGGATTTAAAAAAAAAAAGGTGAAAATCACGCAAAAGCGAAAGGCGTGTCGGAGGGCATACTATAGTATGTCGTTTTTCACGATTTCGGAGGATTAAAAAAAAAGGTGAAAATCACGCAAAAGCGAAAGGCTATAGTCCATGGTGTCGGAGGGCATACTATAGTATGTCGTTTTTCACGATTTCGGAGGATTTAAAAAAAAAAGGTGAAAATCACGCAAAAGCGAAAGGCTATAGTCCATGGTGTCGGAGGGCATACTATATAGTATGTGGTTTTTCACGATTTCGGAGGATTTAAAAAAAAAGGTGAAAATCACGCAAAAGCGAAAGGCTATAGTCCATGGTGTCGGAGGGCATACTATAGTATGTCGTTTTTCACGATTTCGGAGGATTTGAAAAAAAGGTGAAAATCACGCAAAAGCGAAAGGCTATAGTCCATGGTGTCGGAGGGCATACTATAGTATGTCGTTTTTCACGATTTCGGAGGATTAAAAAAAAAGGTGAAAATCACGCAAAAGCGAAAGGCTATAGTCCATGGTCTCGGACCGCATACTAGTATGTCGTTTTTCACGATTTTGGAGGATTTAAAAAAAAAAGGTGAAAATCACGCAAAAGCGAAAGGCTATAGTCCATGGTGTCGGAGGGCATACTATAGTATGTCGTTTTTCACGATTTCGGAGGATTTAAAAAAAAAAGGTGAAAATCACGCAAAAGCGAAAGGCTATAGTCCATGGTGTCGGAGGGCATACTATAGTATGTGGTTTTTCACGATTTTGGAGGATTTAAAAAAAAAGGTGAAAATCACGCAAAAGCGAAAGGCTATAGTCCATGGTGTCGGAGGGCATACTATAGTATGTCGTTTTTCACGATTTCGGAGGATTTGAAAAAAAGGTGAAAATCACGCAAAAGCGAAAGGCTATAGTCCATGGTCTCGGACCGCATACTAGTATGTCGTTTTTCACGATTTCGGAGGATTTAAAAAAAAAAGGTGAAAATCACGCAAAAGCGAAAGGCTATAGTCCATGGTGTCGGAGGGCATACTATAGTATGTCGTTTTTCACGATTTCGGAGGATTTGAAAAAAAGGTGAAAATCACGCAAAAGCGAAAGGCTATAGTCCATGGTGTCGGAGGGCATACTATAGTATGTCGTTTTTCACGATTTCGGAGGATTTGAAAAAAAGGTGAAAATCACGCAAAAGCGAAAGGCTATAGTCCATGGTGTCGGAGGGCATACTATAGTATGTCGTTTTTCACGATTTCGGAGGATTAAAAAAAAAGGTGAAAATCACGCAAAAGCGAAAGGCTATAGTCCATGGTGTCGGAGGGCATACTATAGTATGTCGTTTTTCACGATTTCGGAGGATTTAAAAAAAAAGGTGAAAATCACGCAAAAGCGAAAGGCTATAGTCCATGGTCTCGGACCGCATACTAGTATGTCGTTTTTCACGATTTTGGAGGATTTAAAAAAAAAAGGTGAAAATCACGCAAAAGCGAAAGGCTATAGTCCATGGTGTCGGAGGGCATACTATAGTATGTCGTTTTTCACGATTTCGGAGGATTTAAAAAAAAAAGGTGAAAATCACGCAAAAGCGAAAGGCTATATTCCATGGTGTCGGAGGGCATACTATAGTATGTGGTTTTTCACGATTTTGGAGGATTTTAAAAAAAAGGTGAAAATCACGCAAAAGCGAAAGGCTATAGTCCATGGTGTCGGACCGCATACTAGTATGTCGTTTTTCACGATTTCGGAGGATTTAAAAAAAAAAGGTGAAAATCACGCAAAAGCGAAAGGCTATAGTCCATGGTGTCGGAGGGCATACTATAGTATGTCGTTTTTCACGATTTCGGAGGATTAAAAAAAAAGGTGAAAATCACGCAAAAGCGAAAGGCTATAGTCCATGGTGTCGGAGGGCATACTATAGTATGTCGTTTTTCACGATTTCGGAGGATTTGAAAAAAAGGTGAAAATCACGCAAAAGCGAAAGGCTATAGTCCATGGTGTCGGAGGGCATACTATAGTATGTCGTTTTTCACGATTTCGGAGGATTTAAAAAAAAAGGTGAAAATCACGCAAAAGCGAAAGGCTATAGTCCATGGTGTCGGAGGGCATACTATAGTATGTCGTGTTTCACGATTTCGGAGGATTTAAAAAAAAAAGGTGAAAATCACGCAAAAGCGAAAGGCTATAGTCCATGGTGTCGGAGGGCATACTATATAGTATGTGGTTTTTCACGATTTCGGAGGATTTAAAAAAAAAGGTGAAAATCACGCAAAAGCGAAAGGCTATCGTCCATGGTGTCGGAGGGCATACTATTGTATGTCGTTTTTCACGATTTCGGAGGATTTGAAAAAAAGGTGAAAATCACGCAAAAGCGAAAGGCTATAGTCCATGGTGTCGGAGAGCATACTATAGTATGTCGTTTTTAACGATTTCGGAGGATTTAAAAAAAAAGGTGAAAATCACGCAAAAGCAAAAGGCTATAGTCCATGGTGTCGGAGGGCATACTATAGTATGTCGTTTTTCACGATTTCGGAGGATTAAAAAAAAAGGTGAAAATCACGCAAAAGCGAAAGGCTATAGTCCATGGTGTCGGAGGGCATACTATAGTATGTCGTTTTTCACGATTTCGGAGGATTTGAAAAAAAGGTGAAAATCACGCAAAAGCGAAAGGCTATAGTCCATGGTGTCGGAGGGCATACTATAGTATGTCGTTTTTCACGATTTCGGAGGATTTGAAAAAAAGGTGAAAATCACGCAAAAGCGAAAGGCTATAGTCCATGGTGTCGGAGGGCATACTATAGTATGTCGTTTTTCACGATTTCGGAGGATTAAAAAAAAAGGTGAAAATCACGCAAAAGCGAAAGGCTATAGTCCATGGTGTCGGAGGGCATACTATAGTATGTCGTTTTTCACGATTTCGGAGGATTTAAAAAAAAAAGGTGAAAATCACGCAAAAGCGAAAGGCTATAGTCCATGGTCTCGGACCGCATACTAGTATGTCGTTTTTCACGATTTTGGAGGATTTAAAAAAAAAAGGTGAAAATCACGCAAAAGCGAAAGGCTATAGTCCATGGTGTCGGAGGGCATACTATAGTATGTCGTTTTTCACGATTTCGGAGGATTTAAAAAAAAAAGGTGAAAATCACGCAAAAGCGAAAGGCTATAGTCCATGGTGTCGGAGGGCATACTATAGTATGTGGTTTTTCACGATTTTGGAGGATTTAAAAAAAAAGGTGAAAATCACGCAAAAGCGAAAGGCTATAGTCCATGGTGTCGGAGGGCATACTATAGTATGTCGTTTTTCACGATTTCGGAGGATTTGAAAAAAAGGTGAAAATCACGCAAAAGCGAAAGGCTATAGTCCATGGTGTCGGAGAGCATACTATAGTATGTCGTTTTTAACGATTTCGGAGGATTTAAAAAAAAGGTGAAAATCACGCGAAAGCAAAAGGCTATAGTCCATGGTGTCGGAGGGCATACTATAGTATGTCGTTTTTCACGATTTTGGAGGATTAAAAAAAAAGGTGAAAATCACGCAAAAGCGAAAGGCTATAGTCCATGGTGTCGGAGGGCATACTATAGTATGTCGTTTTTCACGATTTCGGAGGATTTGAAAAAAAGGTGAAAATCACGCAAAAGCGAAAGGCTATAGTCCATGGTGTCGGAGGGCATACTATAGTATGTCGTTTTTCACGATTTCGGAGGATTTAAAAAAAAAGGTGAAAATCACGCAAAAGCGAAAGGCTATTGTCCATGGTCTCGGACCGCATACTAGTATGTCGTTTTTCACGATTTCGGAGGATTAAAAAAAAAGGTGAAAATCACGCAAAAGCGAAAGGCTATAGTCCATGGTGTCGGAGGGCATACTATAGTATGTCGTTTTTCACGATTTCGGAGGATTTGAAAAAAGGTGAAAATCACGCAAAAGCGAAAGGCTATAGTCCATGGTGTCGGAGGGCATACTATAGTATGTCGTTTTTCACGATTTCGGAGGATTTAAAAAAAAAGGTGAAAATCACGCAAAAGCGAAAGGCTATAGTCCATGGTGTCGGAGGGCATACTATAGTATGTCGTTTTTCACGATTTCGGAGGATTTGAAAAAAAGGTGAAAATCACGCAAAAGCGAAAGGCTATAGTCCATGGTGTCGGAGGGCATACTATAGTATGTCGTTTTTCACGATTTCGGAGGATTTGAAAAAAAGGTGAAAATCACGCAAAAGCGAAAGGCTATAGTCCATGGTGTCGGAGGGCATACTATAGTATGTCGTTTTTCACGATTTCGGAGGATTAAAAAAAAAGGTGAAAATCACGCAAAAGCGAAAGGCTATAGTCCATGGTGTCGGAGGGCATACTATAGTATGTCGTTTTTCACGATTTCGGAGGATTTAAAAAAAAAGGTGAAAATCACGCAAAAGCGAAAGGCTATAGTCCATGGTCTCGGACCGCATACTAGTATGTCGTTTTTCACGATTTTGGAGGATTTAAAAAAAAAAAGGTGAAAATCACGCAAAAGCGAAAGGCTATAGTCCATGGTGTCGGAGGGCATACTATAGTATGTCGTTTTTCACGATTTCGGAGGATTTGAAAAAAAGGTGAAAATCACGCAAAAGCGAAAGGCTATAGTCCATGGTGTCGGAGGGCATACTATAGTATGTCGTTTTTCACGATTTCGGAGGATTTAAAAAAAAAGGTGAAAATCACGCAAAAGCGAAAGGCTATAGTCCATGGTCTCGGACCGCATACTAGTATGTCGTTTTTCACGATTTCGGAGGATTTAAAAAAAAAAGGTGAAAATCACGCAAAAGCGAAAGGCGTGTCGGAGGGCATACTATAGTATGTCGTTTTTCACGATTTCGGAGGATTAAAAAAAAAGGTGAAAATCACGCAAAAGCGAAAGGCTATAGTCCATGGTGTCGGAGGGCATACTATAGTATGTCGTTTTTCACGATTTCGGAGGATTTGAAAAAAATGTGAAAATCACGGAAAAGCGAAAGGCTATAGTCCATGGTGTCGGAGAGCATACTATAGTATGTCGTTTTTAACGATTTCGGAGGATTAAAAAAAAAGGTGAAAATCACGCAAAAGCGAAAGGCTATAGTCCATGGTGTCGGAGGGCATACTATAGTATGTCGTTTTTCACGATTTCGGAGGATTTGAAAAAAAGGTGAAAATCACGCAAAAGCGAAAGGCTATAGTCCATGGTGTCGGAGGGCATACTATAGTATGTCGTTTTTCACGATTTCGGAGGATTTAAAAAAAAAGGTGAAAATCACGCAAAAGCGAAAGGCTATAGTCCATGGTCTCGGACCGCATACTAGTATGTCGTTTTTCACGATTTTGGAGGATTTAAAAAAAAAAGGTGAAAATCACGCAAAAGCGAAAGGCTATAGTCCATGGTGTCGGAGGGCATACTATAGTATGTCGTTTTTCACGATTTCGGAGGATTTAAAAAAAAAAGGTGAAAATCACGCAAAAGCGAAAGGCTATAGTCCATGGTGTCGGAGGGCATACTATAGTATGTCGTTTTTCACGATTTCGGAGGATTTAAAAAAAAAGGTGAAAATCACGCAAAAGCGAAAGGCTATAGTCCATGGTCTCGGACCGCATACTAGTATGTCGTTTTTCACGATTTCGGAGGATTAAAAAAAAAGGTGAAAATCACGCAAAAGCGAAAGGCTATAGTCCATGGTGTCGGAGGGCATACTATAGTATGTCGTTTTTCACGATTTCGGAGGATTTGAAAAAAGGTGAAAATCACGCAAAAGCGAAAGGCTATAGTCCATGGTGTCGGAGGGCATACTATAGTATGTCGTTTTTCACGATTTCGGAGGATTTAAAAAAAAAGGTGAAAATCACGCAAAAGCGAAAGGCTATAGTCCATGGTGTCGGAGGGCATACTATAGTATGTCGTTTTTCACGATTTCGGAGGATTTGAAAAAAAGGTGAAAATCACGCAAAAGCGAAAGGCTATAGTCCATGGTGTCGGAGGGCATACTATAGTATGTCGTTTTTCACGATTTCGGAGGATTTGAAAAAAAGGTGAAAATCACGCAAAAGCGAAAGGCTATAGTCCATGGTGTCGGAGGGCATACTATAGTATGTCGTTTTTCACGATTTCGGAGGATTAAAAAAAAAGGTGAAAATCACGCAAAAGCGAAAGGCTATAGTCCATGGTGTCGGAGGGCATACTATAGTATGTCGTTTTTCACGATTTCGGAGGATTTAAAAAAAAAGGTGAAAATCACGCAAAAGCGAAAGGCTATAGTCCATGGTCTCGGACCGCATACTAGTATGTCGTTTTTCACGATTTTGGAGGATTTAAAAAAAAAAAGGTGAAAATCACGCAAAAGCGAAAGGCTATAGTCCATGGTGTCGGAGGGCATACTATAGTATGTCGTTTTTCACGATTTCGGAGGATTTGAAAAAAAGGTGAAAATCACGCAAAAGCGAAAGGCTATAGTCCATGGTGTCGGAGGGCATACTATAGTATGTCGTTTTTCACGATTTCGGAGGATTTAAAAAAAAAGGTGAAAATCACGCAAAAGCGAAAGGCTATAGTCCATGGTCTCGGACCGCATACTAGTATGTCGTTTTTCACGATTTCGGAGGATTTAAAAAAAAAAGGTGAAAATCACGCAAAAGCGAAAGGCGTGTCGGAGGGCATACTATAGTATGTCGTTTTTCACGATTTCGGAGGATTAAAAAAAAAGGTGAAAATCACGCAAAAGCGAAAGGCTATAGTCCATGGTGTCGGAGGGCATACTATAGTATGTCGTTTTTCACGATTTCGGAGGATTTGAAAAAAATGTGAAAATCACGGAAAAGCGAAAGGCTATAGTCCATGGTGTCGGAGAGCATACTATAGTATGTCGTTTTTAACGATTTCGGAGGATTAAAAAAAAAGGTGAAAATCACGCAAAAGCGAAAGGCTATAGTCCATGGTGTCGGAGGGCATACTATAGTATGTCGTTTTTCACGATTTCGGAGGATTTGAAAAAAAGGTGAAAATCACGCAAAAGCGAAAGGCTATAGTCCATGGTGTCGGAGGGCATACTATAGTATGTCGTTTTTCACGATTTCGGAGGATTTAAAAAAAAAGGTGAAAATCACGCAAAAGCGAAAGGCTATAGTCCATGGTCTCGGACCGCATACTAGTATGTCGTTTTTCACGATTTTGGAGGATTTAAAAAAAAAAGGTGAAAATCACGCAAAAGCGAAAGGCTATAGTCCATGGTGTCGGAGGGCATACTATAGTATGTCGTTTTTCACGATTTCGGAGGATTTAAAAAAAAAAGGTGAAAATCACGCAAAAGCGAAAGGCTATAGTCCATGGTGTCGGAGGGCATACTATAGTATGTCGTTTTTCACGATTTCGGAGGATTTAAAAAAAAAGGTGAAAATCACGCAAAAGCGAAAGGCTATAGTCCATGGTCTCGGACCGCATACTAGTATGTCGTTTTTCACGATTTTGGAGGATTTAAAAAAAAACAGGTGAAAATCACGCAAAAGCGAAAGGCTATAGTCCATGGTGTCGGAGGGCATACTATAGTATGTCGTTTTTCACGATTTCGGAGGATTTGAAAAAAATGTGAAAATCACGCAAAAGCGAAAGGCTATAGTCCATGGTGTCGGAGAGCATACTATAGTATGTCGTTTTTAACGATTTCGGAGGATAAAAAAAAAAGGTGAAAATCACGCAAAAGCGAAAGGCTATAGTCCATGGTGTCGGAGGGCATACTATAGTATGTCGTTTTTCACGATTTCGGAGGATTTGAAAAAAAGGTGAAAATCACGCAAAAGCGAAAGGCTATAGTCCATGGTGTCGGAGGGCATACTATAGTATGTCGTTTTTCACGATTTCGGAGGATTTGAAAAAAAGGTGAAAATCACGCAAAAGCGAAAGGCTATAGTCCATGGTGTCGGAGGGCATACTATAGTATGTCGTTTTTCACGATTTCGGAGGATTTGAAAAAAAGGTGAAAATCACGCAAAAGCGAAAGGCTATAGTCCATGGTGTCGGAGGGCATACTATAGTATGTCGTTTTTCACGATTTCGGAGGATTTAAAAAAAAAGGTGAAAATCACGCAAAAGCGAAAGGCTATAGTCCATGGTGTCGGAGGGCATACTATAGTATGTCGTTTTTCACGATTTCGGAGGATTTGAAAAAAAGGTGAAAATCACGCAAAAGCGAAAGGCTATAGTCCATGGTGTCGGAGGGCATACTATAGTATGTCGTTTTTCACGATTTCGGAGGATTTGAAAAAAAGGTGAAAATCACGCAAAAGCGAAAGGCTATAGTCCATAGTGTCGGAGAGCATACTATAGTATGTCGTTTTTAACGATTTCGGAGGATTAAAAAAAAAGGTGAAAATCACGCAAAAGCGAAAGGCTATAGTCCATGGTGTCGGAGGGCATACTATAGTATGTCGTTTTTCACGATTTCGGAGGATTTGAAAAAAAGGTGAAAATCACGCAAAAGCGAAAGGCTATAGTCCATGGTGTCGGAGGGCATACTATAGTATGTCGTTTTTCACGATTTCGGAGGATTTAAAAAAAAAGGTGAAAATCACGCAAAAGCGAAAGGCTATAGTCCATGGTCTCGGACCGCATACTAGTATGTCGTTTTTCACGATTTTGGAGGATTTAAAAAAAAAAGGTGAAAATCACGCAAAAGCGAAAGGCTATAGTCCATGGTGTCGGAGGGCATACTATAGTATGTCGTTTTTCACGATTTCGGAGGATTTAAAAAAAAAAGGTGAAAATCACGCAAAAGCGAAAGGCTATAGTCCATGGTGTCGGAGGGCATACTATAGTATGTCGTTTTTCACGATTTCGGAGGATTTAAAAAAAAAGGTGAAAATCACGCAAAAGCGAAAGGCTATAGTCCATGGTCTCGGACCGCATACTAGTATGTCGTTTTTCACGATTTTGGAGGATTTAAAAAAAAACAGGTGAAAATCACGCAAAAGCGAAAGGCTATAGTCCATGGTGTCGGAGGGCATACTATAGTATGTCGTTTTTCACGATTTCGGAGGATTTGAAAAAAATGTGAAAATCACGCAAAAGCGAAAGGCTATAGTCCATGGTGTCGGAGAGCATACTATAGTATGTCGTTTTTAACGATTTCGGAGGATAAAAAAAAAAGGTGAAAATCACGCAAAAGCGAAAGGCTATAGTCCATGGTGTCGGAGGGCATACTATAGTATGTCGTTTTTCACGATTTCGGAGGATTTGAAAAAAAGGTGAAAATCACGCAAAAGCGAAAGGCTATAGTCCATGGTGTCGGAGGGCATACTATAGTATGTCGTTTTTCACGATTTCGGAGGATTTGAAAAAAAGGTGAAAATCACGCAAAAGCGAAAGGCTATAGTCCATGGTGTCGGAGGGCATACTATAGTATGTCGTTTTTCACGATTTCGGAGGATTTGAAAAAAAGGTGAAAATCACGCAAAAGCGAAAGGCTATAGTCCATGGTGTCGGAGGGCATACTATAGTATGTCGTTTTTCACGATTTCGGAGGATTTAAAAAAAAAGGTGAAAATCACGCAAAAGCGAAAGGCTATAGTCCATGGTGTCGGAGGGCATACTATAGTATGTCGTTTTTCACGATTTCGGAGGATTTGAAAAAAAGGTGAAAATCACGCAAAAGCGAAAGGCTATAGTCCATGGTGTCGGAGGGCATACTATAGTATGTCGTTTTTCACGATTTCGGAGGATTTGAAAAAAAGGTGAAAATCACGCAAAAGCGAAAGGCTATAGTCCATAGTGTCGGAGAGCATACTATAGTATGTCGTTTTTAACGATTTCGGAGGATTTAAAAAAAAGGTGAAAATCACGCGAAAGCAAAAGGCTATAGTCCATGGTGTCGGAGGGCATACTATAGTATGTCGTTTTTCACGATTTCGGAGGATTAAAAAAAAAGGTGAAAATCACGCAAAAGCGAAAGGCTATAGTCCATGGTGTCGGAGGGCATACTATAGTATGTCGTTTTTCACGATTTCGGAGGATTTGAAAAAAAGGTGAAAATCACGCAAAAGCGAAAGGCTATAGTCCATGGTGTCGGAGGGCATACTATAGTATGTCGTTTTTCACGATTTCGGAGGATTTTAAAAAAAAAGGTGAAAATCACGCAAAAGCGAAAGGCTATAGTCCATGGTCTCGGACCGCATACTAGTATGTCGTTTTTCACGATTTCGGAGGATTTAAAAAAAAAAGGTGAAAATCACGCAAAAGCGAAAGGCGTGTCGGAGGGCATACTATAGTATGTCGTTTTTCACGATTTCGGAGGATTAAAAAAAAAGGTGAAAATCACGCAAAAGCGAAAGGCTATAGTCCATGGTGTCGGAGGGCATACTATAGTATGTCGTTTTTCACGATTTCGGAGGATTTAAAAAAAAAAGGTGAAAATCACGCAAAAGCGAAAGGCTATAGTCCATGGTGTCGGAGGGCATACTATAGTATGTCGTTTTTCACGATTTCGGAGGATTTAAAAAAAAAGGTGAAAATCACGCAAAAGCGAAAGGCTATAGTCCATGGTCTCGGACCGCATACTAGTATGTCGTTTTTCACGATTTTGGAGGATTTAAAAAAAAACAGGTGAAAATCACGCAAAAGCGAAAGGCTATAGTCCATGGTGTCGGAGGGCATACTATAGTATGTCGTTTTTCACGATTTCGGAGGATTTAAAAAAAAGGTGAAAATCACGCGAAAGCAAAAGGCTATAGTCCATGGTGTCGGAGGGCATACTATAGTATGTCGTTTTTCACGATTTCGGAGGATTAAAAAAAAAGGTGAAAATCACGCAAAAGCGAAAGGCTATAGTCCATGGTGTCGGAGGGCATACTATAGTATGTCGTTTTTCACGATTTCGGAGGATTTGAAAAAAAGGTGAAAATCACGCAAAAGCGAAAGGCTATAGTCTATGGTGTCGGAGGGCATACTATAGTATGTCGTTTTTCACGATTTCGGAGGATTTAAAAAAAAAGGTGAAAATCACGCAAAAGCGAAAGGCTATAGTCCATGGTGTCGGAGGGCATACTATAGTATGTCGTTTTTCACGATTTCGGAGGATTTGAAAAAAAGGTGAAAATCACGCAAAAGCGAAAGGCTATAGTCCATGGTGTCGGAGGGCATACTATAGTATGTCGTTTTTCACGATTTCGGAGGATTTGAAAAAAAGGTGAAAATCACGCAAAAGCGAAAGGCTATAGTCCATAGTGTCGGAGAGCATACTATAGTATGTCGTTTTTAACGATTTCGGAGGATTTAAAAAAAAGGTGAAAATCACGCGAAAGCAAAAGGCTATAGTCCATGGTGTCGGAGGGCATACTATAGTATGTCGTTTTTCACGATTTCGGAGGATTAAAAAAAAAGGTGAAAATCACGCAAAAGCGAAAGGCTATAGTCCATGGTGTCGGAGGGCATACTATAGTATGTCGTTTTTCACGATTTCGGAGGATTTGAAAAAAAGGTGAAAATCACGCAAAAGCGAAAGGCTATAGTCCATGGTGTCGGAGGGCATACTATAGTACCTTTTTGTTTGCATCCTACCTGACGGGTCGCTCCTACCAGGTGATGCTGAGAGGGTCTGTGTCAGAACCACACAGGCTCACAACTGGGGTTCCCCAAGGCTCGGTTCTGGGTCCTCTTCTTTTCTCTCTCTACACTACATCTCTGGGTGCTGTCATCCACTCCCATGGCTTTTCCTACCACTGCTATGCCGATGACACCCAGCTGATCCTCTCATTCCCCCCCTCTGATACCCAAGTGGAGGCACGCATTGCTGCTTGTCTGGCTGACATCTCGGCGTGGATGTCGACAAACCACCTGAAGCTCAACCTGGACAAGACCGAGCTGATGTTCCTCCCGGGGAAGGGCTGTCCGCACCGAGACATGGCCATCACCATTGATAATGCTGTGGTGACCTCAACTCGGACTGCGAAAAATCTGGGTGTGACCCTGGACGATCAACTGACGTTCTCGGCAAACATCGCATCAGTGACAAGGTCCTGCAGATTCCTCCTCTACAACATCAGGAGGATTCGCCCCTTCCTCACGGAGAAGGCAGCCCAGGTGCTCATCCAGGCTCTCGTCATCTCCCGCCTGGACTACTGCAACTCCCTCTTTGCTGGTGCTCCGGCATCTGCCATCAGACCTCTGGAGCTTGTTCAGAAAGCTGCGGCTCGTCTGGTGTTCAACCGCCCCAAGTTCTCCCACACAACCATCCTTCTCCGTTCTCTACACTGGCTCCCCGTAGCGGCCCGCATCCAGTTCAAAACCCTGGTGTTAGCCTATAGGGCAGTGAAAGGAACAGCTCCTTCCTATCTCCGGGCTATGGTCGATGCCTACACCCCTGCCCGACCACTTCGGTCTGCCACCTCGGGGCGACTGATTGCCTCGTCACTCAAGGGTCCTTCTGGCCGATCCACACGGTCACGACTCTTTTCTGTTCTGGCCCCACAGTGGTGGAATGAACTCCCCACTGATGTTAGGACAGCAGAGTCACTGCCCATATTTCGCCGCAGGTTGAAAACCCACCTCTTCAGGAAACACTACCCTTCCTCTCTGCCTGACCTACTTGTTGTTAACTAGTTGTACGAACGCTTGTTTTCTATTGTTGTATTGTTTATTGGATCTTGTTTAGTCGATACACTTAATTGTTTTAGCTCATGCTCATTTGATTTAGCTATTTTGTCTCATCTGGTTAAGGAAATAGGTAGCTGATATATTGCACTTTTACCTTAGCGCTAGGTATACTCTTGGTTGCTTGTTTTTGCAGAAAATGCACTAAAAACTTCTGGTGATTAGTAGTTTTTGTTCCCTACCTATGTTGAATACACTTATTGTAAGTCGCTTTGGATAAAAGCGTCTGCTAAATGACTGTAATGTAATGTAATGTAATAGTATGTCGTTTTTCACGATTTCGGAGGATTTAAAAAAAAAGGTGAAAATCACGCAAAAGCGAAAGGCTATAGTCCATGGTCTCGGACCGCATACTAGTATGTCGTTTTTCACGATTTCGGAGGATTTAAAAAAAAAAGGTGAAAATCACGCAAAAGCGAAAGGCTATAGTCCATGGTGTCGGAGGGCATACTATAGTATGTCGTTTTTCACGATTTCGGAGGATTTGAAAAAAAGGTGAAAATCACGCAAAAGCGAAAGGCTATAGTCCATGGTGTCGGAGGGCATACTATAGTATGTCGTTTTTCACGATTTCGGAGGATTTAAAAAAAAAGGTGAAAATCACGCAAAAGCGAAAGGCTATAGTCCATGGTGTCGGAGGGCATACTATAGTATGTCGTTTTTCACGATTTCGGAGGATTTGAAAAAAAGGTGAAAATCACGCAAAAGCGATAGGCTATAGTCCATGGTGTCGGAGGGCATACTATAGTATGTCGTTTTTCACGATTTCGGAGGATTAAAAAAAAAGGTGAAAATCACGCAAAAGCGAAAGGCTATAGTCCATGGTGTCGGAGTGCATACTATAGTATGTCGTTTTTCACGATTTCGGAGGTGTTAGGTGCTTGCACATAAGACTCTTTGTTTATCTGTTGGTTCACTAATGTTGTCTTTCTTCTGTTTAGTGCCTGTGACATAAGACATTGCTGACCTCTGCTGGTCTAAAGAGACAGACACCTGTCAATCACCTGATGGCTCTGGCTGCCACACCCTGTGTCAGCTGTGCCTTGTTGTATGATTAGGAGCAGGCTATAAAGAGGAGCTGTGGAGAGCAGCTCATTGTCTCCCAAACACCCAACCTGAAAAGTTGTGTTCCCCTGTGTTCTGTTGCGCTTTCTTTACTTTCAGTTACTGGGCTGGTAGTGAGTATTTGTTTGCCGTTTGGTCTGTTTAGTTTAGTTCTTATTTTGTTTTGGTAGTTTATGGGGAGTCTGGGGACTCCGACATGCACATAGTGCATAGCTCCCCAGGCTCCCTCATTTATTAGTTTGCTAGCCCATATGTTTGTTTGTAGGATGCTTAGTTAGGTCTTGAGTTTATCTTTATTATTGTTTTCGGCATTTATTACTTTAACCCTATATTTATTCAGTGTTTCCGTTTGTGTTACATTCCTTACTTGGTTGGGGTTCAGTGTTCAGTGCTATTTAATGCCCGATTTCAATTTTAAATAAATTGGTTATATTTTTGGTAAACTTTTGACCTGGCTTTGTGTCCTGATTATGTTATGGTCCTTGCTGTTCGAGCCAATTTTAAAGGGCCGTAACATAATTGGGGGCTCGTCAAAAGCTAATTTTGCACAAACATAATTTAATTGGGAGATTTTGCAAAATATGCTTATGTTTGTGTAGTGTAAACAGTTGGTCGTAAAACTGATAACTAGCAGAGCTCTAGTGGCAGTAAGAGTCTCTAGTTTGAGAGGGAGTTTGTCAGGTGCTGTTGTGTGGTTTTGTAACCCTTTAAGTGTATGCAGTGACCTGTTGAGTGACATCCCATTTTGTTTTTTTCCCCCAAGTTTCTACTGTAGTCTAAGGTGTACTGTTTTCGTGTTGGGGTAACCTAGTTATCTTATATTTCAGTAACCTTTTGTTTTGGTTGACCTTAAGTTGGTCTGTGCAGGTATAGCCTGTTCTTGTGAAGGTTGACTTCTTTGTTTTGGAGGTGAATAATCATGGAGTTCAAACTTGATGGTTTTGTGAGAGACCCTACATTAGAGGTTTTTCATCACTGTGCCAAAGCGCATTTGGGTTTAATTGCAGATCACTACGAGATACCTGTGAGTGCACAAGAGAGAAAGAGAGTTCTCAAACAGGTGTTGTGGGTGGGCTTGAGTGATAAGGGGGTGCTTCCTGGTCCTTCTAGTCCTGAATCATCAAAGTTTGTGGTTGAACTGTCTATGGAGAATCTCGTTCGGCTGAAGGAGTTGGAGCTCAAAAGGATGCGTAGTAATCTCGAGAGAAGCAGAGAGAATGCTAAACTTGAATTAGTGCGGCTTAGGGAGGAGTACACAAAGGCCATTTGTTTGACTGAATTAGAGTTTGGTCTGGCTCCTCAACCTGGTGGTTTTTTTGAGAGGGTGGTTCCAATATTTCCAGGAGAAACATGTACTGAGGTTAATGTACCTGGTGGAACGTTGTTGGTGACCCCTGAGGTGGTGCCAGTCCCTATGGCACAAAGTGAACATGAGGTGGGGGTGACTGTTCCAACTGTTTTTGCCTCGTTTGATGTAAACTGTTCTGATGAGAAGCTGGTAAGCTATTATGATGAAATTGACTTGAGTGAGAGCTTTCTTGTAGATCTAGATGGGGGTGGGACTAATGGTGCTGTTGTGGGTGGGGCCGACGTGGTTTCGGTGGAGACGCAGCAGGCCAGTACCCCATGTGAGACAGAGGTGTCCCTGTCCGGTGAGTCAGGAGGCGTGGCCCTGTCTAAAGTGAAGCTCATGTCTGAGGAGAAGGTGGAGGTGACAGAGCTGGTTGACGGCTCTACTGAGGTGGAGTGCATGTCAAAGGGGGATTGTCTAACTGACAACCTGGTCATGCAAAAATGGTCTCCACTTGATGCATCCGGTCAGGGTGACTGGGGTGTAGTTAGGCAAATTATAGCACCACGTCGGGATAGGCGTGGCATCTTGAATCTGGCTCATGAGAAACCAAAGGAATCCATTGCTCCTGCTGTTTTCTTTCTAAATCTGGTGGGGGAGCAATTGGAGTGGGTCCAAATTACACCAACAGGTGTTGTTGTTTGTGCTCTCTCTCGGGTTGACTCATCTTGTGGCTTGCCAGTCTTTCAGGCAGACCAGAAGTCCAATTTAAGGGTGCAGGTGTTTGACCCAGGGGGGGTGAAGCACTTGGAAACCAAATAACATAGGGTGGGGGTGTTGGGTGCTTGCACATTATGCACACATGGCATCAAAGCATGGTGTGTGCTGGTACACTATACACACTCTCTACCTATACTTTATTATACTCTAGCATCTGTCTATTCTGTTCATTAACGTTACTCTTTCTTGAAACCGGACATACACTTGAGGGTTTTTACACATTTGTCCTGAGTTGGTGAGCATGTGTTTTGTTGTTCGTAAATCGGAAAAAATAATGTAATTAGTAATGGTTAAGTATAGTAACATACATTTTGAGAGTATTTTGGAAAGTGACATTCTTATGTAGCAAAGATGTTTGTTTTGTTTCTTTGGAGATTTTGATTAGTCTAGGAAAATGTTATCAAATGATGGGTTTCACCAGCATTTAATAACTTAGTGTGGGGGTGTTAGGTGCTTGCACATAAGACTCTTTGTTTATCTGTTGGTTCACTAATGTTGTCTTTCTTCTGTTTAGTGCCTGTGACATAAGACATTGCTGACCTCTGCTGGTCTAAAGAGACAGACACCTGTCAATCACCTGATGGCTCTGGCTGCCACACCCTGTGTCAGCTGTGCCTTGTTGTATGATTAGGAGCAGGCTATAAAGAGGAGCTGTGGAGAGCAGCTCATTGTCTCCCAAACACCCAACCTGAAAAGTTGTGTTCCCCTGTGTTCTGTTGCGCTTTCTTTACTTTCAGTTACTGGGCTGGTAGTGAGTATTTGTTTGCCGTTTGGTCTGTTTAGTTTAGTTCTTATTTTGTTTTGGTAGTTTATGGGGAGTCTGGGGACTCCGACATGCACATAGTGCATAGCTCCCCAGGCTCCCTCATTTATTAGTTTGCTAGCCCATATGTTTGTTTGTAGGATGCTTAGTTAGGTCTTGAGTTTATCTTTATTATTGTTTTCGGCATTTATTACTTTAACCCTATATTTATTCAGTGTTTCCGTTTGTGTTACATTCCTTACTTGGTTGGGGTTCAGTGTTCAGTGCTATTTAATGCCCGATTTCAATTTTAAATAAATTGGTTATATTTTTGGTAAACTTTTGACCTGGCTTTGTGTCCTGATTATGTTATGGTCCTTGCTGTTCGAGCCAATTTTAAAGGGCCGTAACAGGAGGATTTAAAAAAAAAGGTGAAAATCACGCAAAAGCGAAAGGCTATAGTCCATGGTCTCGGACCGCATACTAGTATGTCGTTTTTCACGATTTCGGAGGATTTAAAAAAAAAAGGTGAAAATCACGCAAAAGCGAAAGGCTATAGTCCATGGTGTCGGAGGGCATACTATAGTATGTCGTTTTTCACGATTTCGGAGGATTAAAAAAAAAGGTGAAAATCACGCAAAAGCGAAAGGCTATAGTCCATGGTGTCGGAGGGCATACTATAGTATGTCGTTTTTCACGATTTCGGAGGATTTGAAAAAAAGGTGAAAATCACGCAAAAGCGAAAGGCTATAGTCCATGGTGTCGGAGGGCATACTATAGTATGTCGTTTTTCACGATTTCGGTGGATTTAAAAAAAAAGGTGAAAATCACGCAAAAGCGAAAGGCTATAGTCCATGGTGTCGGAGGGCATACTATATAGTATGTGGTTTTTCACGATTTCGGAGGATTTAAAAAAAAAGGTGAAAATCACGCAAAAGCGAAAGGCTATCGTCCATGGTGTCGGAGGGCATACTATTGTATGTCGTTTTTCACGATTTCGGAGGATTTGAAAAAAAGGTGAAAATCACGCAAAAGCGAAAGGCTATAGTCCATGGTGTCGGAGAGCATACTATAGTATGTCGTTTTTAACGATTTCGGAGGATTTAAAAAAAAAGGTGAAAATCACGCAAAAGCAAAAGGCTATAGTCCATGGTGTCGGAGGGCATACTATAGTATGTCGTTTTTCACGATTTCGGAGGATTAAAAAAAAAGGTGAAAATCACGCAAAAGCGAAAGGCTATAGTCCATGGTGTCGGAGGGCATACTATAGTATGTCGTTTTTCACGATTTCGGAGGATTTGAAAAAAAGGTGAAAATCACGCAAAAGCGAAAGGCTATAGTCCATGGTGTGGGAGGGCATACTATAGTATGTCGTTTTTCACGATTTCGGAGGATTTAAAAAAAAAGGTGAAAATCACGCAAAAGCGAAAGGCTATAGTCCATGTTGTCGGAGGGCATACTATAGTATGTCGTTTTTCACGATTTCGGAGGATTTGAAAAAAAGGTGAAAATCACGCAAAAGCGAAAGGCTATAGTCCATGGTGTCGGAGGGCATACTATAGTATGTCGTTTTTCACGATTTCGGAGGATTTGAAAAAAAGGTGAAAATCACGCAAAAGCGAAAGGCTATAGTCCATGGTGTCGGAGGGCATACTATAGTATGTCGTTTTTCACGATTTCGGAGGATTAAAAAAAAAGGTGAAAATCACGCAAAAGCGAAAGGCTATAGTCCATGGTGTCGGAGGGCATACTATAGTATGTCGTTTTTCACGATTTCGGAGGATTTAAAAAAAAAGGTGAAAATCACGCAAAAGCGAAAGGCTATAGTCCATGGTCTCGGACCGCATACTAGTATGTCGTTTTTCACGATTTTGGAGGATTTAAAAAAAAAAGTGAAAATCACGCAAAAGCGAAAGGCTATAGTCCATGGTGTCGGAGGGCATACTATAGTATGTCGTTTTTCACGATTTCGGAGGATTTTAAAAAAAAAGGTGAAAATCACGCAAAAGCGAAAGGCTATAGTCCATGGTGTCGGAGGGCATACTATAGTATGTGGTTTTTCACGATTTTGGAGGATTTAAAAAAAAAAGTGAAAATCACGCAAAAGCGAAAGGCTATAGTCCATGGTGTCGGAGGGCATACTATAGTATGTCGTTTTTCACGATTTCGGAGGATTTGAAAAAAAGGTGAAAATCACGCAAAAGCGAAAGGCTATAGTCCATGGTGTCGGAGAGCATACTATAGTATGTCGTTTTTAACGATTTCGGAGGATTTAAAAAAAAGGTGAAAATCACGCGAAAGCAAAAGGCTATAGTCCATGGTGTCGGAGGGCATACTATAGTATGTCGTTTTTCACGATTTCGGAGGATTAAAAAAAAAGGTGAAAATCACGCAAAAGCGAAAGGCTATAGTCCATGGTGTCGGAGGGCATACTATAGTATGTCGTTTTTCACGATTTCGGAGGATTTGAAAAAAAGGTGAAAATCACGCAAAAGCGAAAGGCTATAGTCCATGGTGTCGGAGGGCATACTATAGTATGTCGTTTTTCACGATTTCGGAGGATTTGAAAAAAAGGTGAAAATCACGCAAAAGCGAAAGGCTATAGTCCATGGTGTCGGAGGGCATACTATAGTATGTCGTTTTTCACGATTTCGGAGGATTTAAAAAAAAAAGGTGAAAATCACGCAAAAGCGAAAGGCTATAGTCCATGGTGTCGGAGGGCATACTATAGTATGTGGTTTTTCACGATTTTGGAGGATTTAAAAAAAAAAGTGAAAATCACGCAAAAGCGAAAGGCTATAGTCCATGGTGTCGGAGGGCATACTATAGTATGTCGTTTTTCACGATTTCGGAGGATTTGAAAAAAAGGTGAAAATCACGCAAAAGCGAAAGGCTATAGTCCATGGTGTCGGAGAGCATACTATAGTATGTCGTTTTTAACGATTTCGGAGGATTTAAAAAAAAGGTGAAAATCACGCGAAAGCAAAAGGCTATAGTCCATGGTGTCGGAGGGCATACTATAGTATGTCGTTTTTCACGATTTCGGAGGATTAAAAAAAAAGGTGAAAATCACGCAAAAGCGAAAGGCTATAGTCCATGGTGTCGGAGGGCATACTATAGTATGTCGTTTTTCACGATTTCGGAGGATTTGAAAAAAAGGTGAAAATCACGCAAAAGCGAAAGGCTATAGTCCATGGTGTCGGAGGGCATACTATAGTATGTCGTTTTTCACGATTTCGGAGGATTTGAAAAAAAGGTGAAAATCACGCAAAAGCGAAAGGCTATAGTCCATGGTGTCGGAGGGCATACTATAGTATGTCGTTTTTCACGATTTCGGAGGATTTAAAAAAAAAAGGTGAAAATCACGCAAAAGCGAAAGGCTATAGTCCATGGTCTCGGACCGCATACTAGTATGTCGTTTTTCACGATTTCGGAGGATTTAAAAAAAAAAGGTGAAAATCACGCAAAAGCGAAAGGCGTGTCGGAGGGCATACTATAGTATGTCGTTTTTCACGATTTCGGAGGATTAAAAAAAAAGGTGAAAATCACGCAAAAGCGAAAGGCTATAGTCCATGGTGTCGGAGGGCATACTATAGTATGTCGTTTTTCACGATTTCGGAGGATTTGAAAAAAAGGTGAAAATCACGCAAAAGCGAAAGGCTATAGTCTATGGTGTCGGAGGGCATACTATAGTATGTCGTTTTTCACGATTTCGGAGGATTTAAAAAAAAAGGTGAAAATCACGCAAAAGCGAAAGGCTATAGTCCATGGTGTCGGAGGGCATACTATAGTATGTCGTTTTTCACGATTTCGGAGGATTTGAAAAAAAGGTGAAAATCACGCAAAAGCGAAAGGCTATAGTCCATGGTGTCGGAGGGCATACTATAGTATGTCGTTTTTCACGATTTCGGAGGATTTGAAAAAAAGGTGAAAATCACGCAAAAGCGAAAGGCTATAGTCCATAGTGTCGGAGAGCATACTATAGTATGTCGTTTTTAACGATTTCGGAGGATTTAAAAAAAAGGTGAAAATCACGCGAAAGCAAAAGGCTATAGTCCATGGTGTCGGAGGGCATACTATAGTATGTCGTTTTTCACGATTTCGGAGGATTAAAAAAAAAGGTGAAAATCACGCAAAAGCGAAAGGCTATAGTCCATGGTGTCGGAGGGCATACTATAGTATGTCGTTTTTCACGATTTCGGAGGATTTGAAAAAAAGGTGAAAATCACGCAAAAGCGAAAGGCTATAGTCCATGGTGTCGGAGGGCATACTATAGTACCTTTTTGTTTGCATCCTACCTGACGGGTCGCTCCTACCAGGTGATGCTGAGAGGGTCTGTGTCAGAACCACACAGGCTCACAACTGGGGTTCCCCAAGGCTCGGTTCTGGGTCCTCTTCTTTTCTCTCTCTACACTACATCTCTGGGTGCTGTCATCCACTCCCATGGCTTTTCCTACCACTGCTATGCCGATGACACCCAGCTGATCCTCTCATTCCCCCCCTCTGATACCCAAGTGGAGGCACGCATTGCTGCTTGTCTGGCTGACATCTCGGCGTGGATGTCGACAAACCACCTGAAGCTCAACCTGGACAAGACCGAGCTGATGTTCCTCCCGGGGAAGGGCTGTCCGCACCGAGACATGGCCATCACCATTGATAATGCTGTGGTGACCTCAACTCGGACTGCGAAAAATCTGGGTGTGACCCTGGACGATCAACTGACGTTCTCGGCAAACATCGCATCAGTGACAAGGTCCTGCAGATTCCTCCTCTACAACATCAGGAGGATTCGCCCCTTCCTCACGGAGAAGGCAGCCCAGGTGCTCATCCAGGCTCTCGTCATCTCCCGCCTGGACTACTGCAACTCCCTCTTTGCTGGTGCTCCGGCATCTGCCATCAGACCTCTGGAGCTTGTTCAGAAAGCTGCGGCTCGTCTGGTGTTCAACCGCCCCAAGTTCTCCCACACAACCATCCTTCTCCGTTCTCTACACTGGCTCCCCGTAGCGGCCCGCATCCAGTTCAAAACCCTGGTGTTAGCCTATAGGGCAGTGAAAGGAACAGCTCCTTCCTATCTCCGGGCTATGGTCGATGCCTACACCCCTGCCCGACCACTTCGGTCTGCCACCTCGGGGCGACTGATTGCCTCGTCACTCAAGGGTCCTTCTGGCCGATCCACACGGTCACGACTCTTTTCTGTTCTGGCCCCACAGTGGTGGAATGAACTCCCCACTGATGTTAGGACAGCAGAGTCACTGCCCATATTTCGCCGCAGGTTGAAAACCCACCTCTTCAGGAAACACTACCCTTCCTCTCTGCCTGACCTACTTGTTGTTAACTAGTTGTACGAACGCTTGTTTTCTATTGTTGTATTGTTTATTGGATCTTGTTTAGTCGATACACTTAATTGTTTTAGCTCATGCTCATTTGATTTAGCTATTTTGTCTCATCTGGTTAAGGAAATAGGTAGCTGATATATTGCACTTTTACCTTAGCGCTAGGTATACTCTTGGTTGCTTGTTTTTGCAGAAAATGCACTAAAAACTTCTGGTGATTAGTAGTTTTTGTTCCCTACCTATGTTGAATACACTTATTGTAAGTCGCTTTGGATAAAAGCGTCTGCTAAATGACTGTAATGTAATGTAATGTAATAGTATGTCGTTTTTCACGATTTCGGAGGATTTAAAAAAAAAGGTGAAAATCACGCAAAAGCGAAAGGCTATAGTCCATGGTCTCGGACCGCATACTAGTATGTCGTTTTTCACGATTTCGGAGGATTTAAAAAAAAAAGGTGAAAATCACGCAAAAGCGAAAGGCTATAGTCCATGGTGTCGGAGGGCATACTATAGTATGTCGTTTTTCACGATTTCGGAGGATTTGAAAAAAAGGTGAAAATCACGCAAAAGCGAAAGGCTATAGTCCATGGTGTCGGAGGGCATACTATAGTATGTCGTTTTTCACGATTTCGGAGGATTTAAAAAAAAAGGTGAAAATCACGCAAAAGCGAAAGGCTATAGTCCATGGTGTCGGAGGGCATACTATAGTATGTCGTTTTTCACGATTTCGGAGGATTTGAAAAAAAGGTGAAAATCACGCAAAAGCGATAGGCTATAGTCCATGGTGTCGGAGGGCATACTATAGTATGTCGTTTTTCACGATTTCGGAGGATTAAAAAAAAAGGTGAAAATCACGCAAAAGCGAAAGGCTATAGTCCATGGTGTCGGAGTGCATACTATAGTATGTCGTTTTTCACGATTTCGGAGGTGTTAGGTGCTTGCACATAAGACTCTTTGTTTATCTGTTGGTTCACTAATGTTGTCTTTCTTCTGTTTAGTGCCTGTGACATAAGACATTGCTGAACTCTGCTGGTCTAAAGAGACAGACACCTGTCAATCACCTGATGGCTCTGGCTGCCACACCCTGTGTCAGCTGTGCCTTGTTGTATGATTAGGAGCAGGCTATAAAGAGGAGCTGTGGAGAGCAGCTCATTGTCTCCCAAACACCCAACCTGAAAAGTTGTGTTCCCCTGTGTTCTGTTGCGCTTTCTTTACTTTCAGTTACTGGGCTGGTAGTGAGTATTTGTTTGCCGTTTGGTCTGTTTAGTTTAGTTCTTATTTTGTTTTGGTAGTTTATGGGGAGTCTGGGGACTCCGACATGCACATAGTGCATAGCTCCCCAGGCTCCCTCATTTATTAGTTTGCTAGCCCATATGTTTGTTTGTAGGATGCTTAGTTAGGTCTTGAGTTTATCTTTATTATTGTTTTCGGCATTTATTACTTTAACCCTATATTTATTCAGTGTTTCCGTTTGTGTTACATTCCTTACTTGGTTGGGGTTCAGTGTTCAGTGCTATTTAATGCCCGATTTCAATTTTAAATAAATTGGTTATATTTTTGGTAAACTTTTGACCTGGCTTTGTGTCCTGATTATGTTATGGTCCTTGCTGTTCGAGCCAATTTTAAAGGGCCGTAACATAATTGGGGGCTCGTCAAAAGCTAATTTTGCACAAACATAATTTAATTGGGAGATTTTGCAAAATATGCTTATGTTTGTGTAGTGTAAACAGTTGGTCGTAAAACTGATAACTAGCAGAGCTCTAGTGGCAGTAAGAGTCTCTAGTTTGAGAGGGAGTTTGTCAGGTGCTGTTGTGTGGTTTTGTAACCCTTTAAGTGTATGCAGTGACCTGTTGAGTGACATCCCATTTTGTTTTTTTCCCCCAAGTTTCTACTGTAGTCTAAGGTGTACTGTTTTCGTGTTGGGGTAACCTAGTTATCTTATATTTCAGTAACCTTTTGTTTTGGTTGACCTTAAGTTGGTCTGTGCAGGTATAGCCTGTTCTTGTGAAGGTTGACTTCTTTGTTTTGGAGGTGAATAATCATGGAGTTCAAACTTGATGGTTTTGTGAGAGACCCTACATTAGAGGTTTTTCATCACTGTGCCAAAGCGCATTTGGGTTTAATTGCAGATCACTACGAGATACCTGTGAGTGCACAAGAGAGAAAGAGAGTTCTCAAACAGGTGTTGTGGGTGGGCTTGAGTGATAAGGGGGTGCTTCCTGGTCCTTCTAGTCCTGAATCATCAAAGTTTGTGGTTGAACTGTCTATGGAGAATCTCGTTCGGCTGAAGGAGTTGGAGCTCAAAAGGATGCGTAGTAATCTCGAGAGAAGCAGAGAGAATGCTAAACTTGAATTAGTGCGGCTTAGGGAGGAGTACACAAAGGCCATTTGTTTGACTGAATTAGAGTTTGGTCTGGCTCCTCAACCTGGTGGTTTTTTTGAGAGGGTGGTTCCAATATTTCCAGGAGAAACATGTACTGAGGTTAATGTACCTGGTGGAACGTTGTTGGTGACCCCTGAGGTGGTGCCAGTCCCTATGGCACAAAGTGAACATGAGGTGGGGGTGACTGTTCCAACTGTTTTTGCCTCGTTTGATGTAAACTGTTCTGATGAGAAGCTGGTAAGCTATTATGATGAAATTGACTTGAGTGAGAGCTTTCTTGTAGATCTAGATGGGGGTGGGACTAATGGTGCTGTTGTGGGTGGGGCCGACGTGGTTTCGGTGGAGACGCAGCAGGCCAGTACCCCATGTGAGACAGAGGTGTCCCTGTCCGGTGAGTCAGGAGGCGTGGCCCTGTCTAAAGTGAAGCTCATGTCTGAGGAGAAGGTGGAGGTGACAGAGCTGGTTGACGGCTCTACTGAGGTGGAGTGCATGTCAAAGGGGGATTGTCTAACTGACAACCTGGTCATGCAAAAATGGTCTCCACTTGATGCATCCGGTCAGGGTGACTGGGGTGTAGTTAGGCAAATTATAGCACCACGTCGGGATAGGCGTGGCATCTTGAATCTGGCTCATGAGAAACCAAAGGAATCCATTGCTCCTGCTGTTTTCTTTCTAAATCTGGTGGGGGAGCAATTGGAGTGGGTCCAAATTACACCAACAGGTGTTGTTGTTTGTGCTCTCTCTCGGGTTGACTCATCTTGTGGCTTGCCAGTCTTTCAGGCAGACCAGAAGTCCAATTTAAGGGTGCAGGTGTTTGACCCAGGGGGGGTGAAGCACTTGGAAACCAAATAACATAGGGTGGGGGTGTTGGGTGCTTGCACATTATGCACACATGGCATCAAAGCATGGTGTGTGCTGGTACACTATACACACTCTCTACCTATACTTTATTATACTCTAGCATCTGTCTATTCTGTTCATTAACGTTACTCTTTCTTGAAACCGGACATACACTTGAGGGTTTTTACACATTTGTCCTGAGTTGGTGAGCATGTGTTTTGTTGTTCGTAAATCGGAAAAAATAATGTAATTAGTAATGGTTAAGTATAGTAACATACATTTTGAGAGTATTTTGGAAAGTGACATTCTTATGTAGCAAAGATGTTTGTTTTGTTTCTTTGGAGATTTTGATTAGTCTAGGAAAATGTTATCAAATGATGGGTTTCACCAGCATTTAATAACTTAGTGTGGGGGTGTTAGGTGCTTGCACATAAGACTCTTTGTTTATCTGTTGGTTCACTAATGTTGTCTTTCTTCTGTTTAGTGCCTGTGACATAAGACATTGCTGACCTCTGCTGGTCTAAAGAGACAGACACCTGTCAATCACCTGATGGCTCTGGCTGCCACACCCTGTGTCAGCTGTGCCTTGTTGTATGATTAGGAGCAGGCTATAAAGAGGAGCTGTGGAGAGCAGCTCATTGTCTCCCAAACACCCAACCTGAAAAGTTGTGTTCCCCTGTGTTCTGTTGCGCTTTCTTTACTTTCAGTTACTGGGCTGGTAGTGAGTATTTGTTTGCCGTTTGGTCTGTTTAGTTTAGTTCTTATTTTGTTTTGGTAGTTTATGGGGAGTCTGGGGACTCCGACATGCACATAGTGCATAGCTCCCCAGGCTCCCTCATTTATTAGTTTGCTAGCCCATATGTTTGTTTGTAGGATGCTTAGTTAGGTCTTGAGTTTATCTTTATTATTGTTTTCGGCATTTATTACTTTAACCCTATATTTATTCAGTGTTTCCGTTTGTGTTACATTCCTTACTTGGTTGGGGTTCAGTGTTCAGTGCTATTTAATGCCCGATTTCAATTTTAAATAAATTGGTTATATTTTTGGTAAACTTTTGACCTGGCTTTGTGTCCTGATTATGTTATGGTCCTTGCTGTTCGAGCCAATTTTAAAGGGCCGTAACAGGAGGATTTAAAAAAAAAGGTGAAAATCACGCAAAAGCGAAAGGCTATAGTCCATGGTCTCGGACCGCATACTAGTATGTCGTTTTTCACGATTTCGGAGGATTTAAAAAAAAAAGGTGAAAATCACGCAAAAGCGAAAGGCTATAGTCCATGGTGTCGGAGGGCATACTATAGTATGTCGTTTTTCACGATTTCGGAGGATTAAAAAAAAAGGTGAAAATCACGCAAAAGCGAAAGGCTATAGTCCATGGTGTCGGAGGGCATACTATAGTATGTCGTTTTTCACGATTTCGGAGGATTTGAAAAAAAGGTGAAAATCACGCAAAAGCGAAAGGCTATAGTCCATGGTGTCGGAGGGCATACTATAGTATGTCGTTTTTCACGATTTCGGTGGATTTAAAAAAAAAGGTGAAAATCACGCAAAAGCGAAAGGCTATAGTCCATGGTGTCGGAGGGCATACTATATAGTATGTGGTTTTTCACGATTTCGGAGGATTTAAAAAAAAAGGTGAAAATCACGCAAAAGCGAAAGGCTATCGTCCATGGTGTCGGAGGGCATACTATTGTATGTCGTTTTTCACGATTTCGGAGGATTTGAAAAAAAGGTGAAAATCACGCAAAAGCGAAAGGCTATAGTCCATGGTGTCGGAGAGCATACTATAGTATGTCGTTTTTAACGATTTCGGAGGATTTAAAAAAAAAGGTGAAAATCACGCAAAAGCAAAAGGCTATAGTCCATGGTGTCGGAGGGCATACTATAGTATGTCGTTTTTCACGATTTCGGAGGATTAAAAAAAAAGGTGAAAATCACGCAAAAGCGAAAGGCTATAGTCCATGGTGTCGGAGGGCATACTATAGTATGTCGTTTTTCACGATTTCGGAGGATTTGAAAAAAAGGTGAAAATCACGCAAAAGCGAAAGGCTATAGTCCATGGTGTGGGAGGGCATACTATAGTATGTCGTTTTTCACGATTTCGGAGGATTTAAAAAAAAAGGTGAAAATCACGCAAAAGCGAAAGGCTATAGTCCATGTTGTCGGAGGGCATACTATAGTATGTCGTTTTTCACGATTTCGGAGGATTTGAAAAAAAGGTGAAAATCACGCAAAAGCGAAAGGCTATAGTCCATGGTGTCGGAGGGCATACTATAGTATGTCGTTTTTCACGATTTCGGAGGATTTGAAAAAAAGGTGAAAATCACGCAAAAGCGAAAGGCTATAGTCCATGGTGTCGGAGGGCATACTATAGTATGTCGTTTTTCACGATTTCGGAGGATTAAAAAAAAAGGTGAAAATCACGCAAAAGCGAAAGGCTATAGTCCATGGTGTCGGAGGGCATACTATAGTATGTCGTTTTTCACGATTTCGGAGGATTTAAAAAAAAAAGGTGAAAATCACGCAAAAGCGAAAGGCTATAGTCCATGGTGTCGGAGGGCATACTATAGTATGTGGTTTTTCACGATTTTGGAGGATTTAAAAAAAAAAGTGAAAATCACGCAAAAGCGAAAGGCTATAGTCCATGGTGTCGGAGGGCATACTATAGTATGTCGTTTTTCACGATTTCGGAGGATTTGAAAAAAAGGTGAAAATCACGCAAAAGCGAAAGGCTATAGTCCATGGTGTCGGAGAGCATACTATAGTATGTCGTTTTTAACGATTTCGGAGGATTTAAAAAAAAGGTGAAAATCACGCGAAAGCAAAAGGCTATAGTCCATGGTGTCGGAGGGCATACTATAGTATGTCGTTTTTCACGATTTCGGAGGATTAAAAAAAAAGGTGAAAATCACGCAAAAGCGAAAGGCTATAGTCCATGGTGTCGGAGGGCATACTATAGTATGTCGTTTTTCACGATTTCGGAGGATTTAAAAAAAAAGGTGAAAATCACGCAAAAGCGAAAGGCTATAGTCCATGGTCTCGGACCGCATACTAGTATGTCGTTTTTCACGATTTCGGAGGATTTAAAAAAAAAAGGTGAAAATCACGCAAAAGCGAAAGGCGTGTCGGAGGGCATACTATAGTATGTCGTTTTTCACGATTTCGGAGGATTAAAAAAAAAGGTGAAAATCACGCAAAAGCGAAAGGCTATAGTCCATGGTGTCGGAGGGCATACTATAGTATGTCGTTTTTCACGATTTCGGAGGATTTGAAAAAAAGGTGAAAATCACGCAAAAGCGAAAGGCTATAGTCCATGGTGTCGGAGGGCATACTATAGTATGTCGTTTTTCACGATTTCGGAGGATTTAAAAAAAAAGGTGAAAATCACGCAAAAGCGAAAGGCTATAGTCCATGGTGTCGGAGGGCATACTATAGTATGTCGTTTTTCACGATTTCGGAGGATTTGAAAAAAAGGTGAAAATCACGCAAAAGCGAAAGGCTATAGTCCATGGTGTCGGAGGGCATACTATAGTATGTCGTTTTTCACGATTTCGGAGGATTTGAAAAAAAGGTGAAAATCACGCAAAAGCGAAAGGCTATAGTCCATGGTGTCGGAGGGCATACTATAGTATGTCGTTTTTCACGATTTCGGAGGATTTAAAAAAAAAGGTGAAAATCACGCAAAAGCGAAAGGCTATAGTCCATGGTCTCGGACCGCATACTAGTATGTCGTTTTTCACGATTTTGGAGGATTTAAAAAAAAAAGGTGAAAATCACGCAAAAGCGAAAGGCTATAGTCCATGGTGTCGGAGGGCATACTATAGTATGTCGTTTTTCACGATTTCGGAGGATTTGAAAAAAAGGTGAAAATCACGCAAAAGCGAAAGGCTATAGTCCATGGTGTCGGAGGGCATACTATAGTATGTCGTTTTTCACGATTTCGGAGGATTTAAAAAAAAAGGTGAAAATCACGCAAAAGCGAAAGGCTATAGTCCATGGTCTCGGACCGCATACTAGTATGTCGTTTTTCACGATTTCGGAGGATTTAAAAAAAAAAGGTGAAAATCACGCAAAAGCGAAAGGCGTGTCGGAGGGCATACTATAGTATGTCGTTTTTCACGATTTCGGAGGATTAAAAAAAAAGGTGAAAATCACGCAAAAGCGAAAGGCTATAGTCCATGGTGTCGGAGGGCATACTATAGTATGTCGTTTTTCACGATTTCGGAGGATTTAAAAAAAAAGGTGAAAATCACGCAAAAGCGAAAGGCTATAGTCCATGGTGTCGGAGGGCATACTATAGTATGTCGTTTTTCACGATTTCGGAGGATTTGAAAAAAAGGTGAAAATCACGCAAAAGCGAAAGGCTATAGTCCATGGTGTCGGAGGGCATACTATAGTATGTCGTTTTTCACGATTTCGGAGGATTTGAAAAAAAGGTGAAAATCACGCAAAAGCGAAAGGCTATAGTCCATGGTGTCGGAGGGCATACTATAGTATGTCGTTTTTCACGATTTCGGAGGATTAAAAAAAAAGGTGAAAATCACGCAAAAGCGAAAGGCTATAGTCCATGGTCTCGGACCGCATACTAGTATGTCGTTTTTCACGATTTCGGAGGATTTAAAAAAAAAAGGTGAAAATCACGCAAAAGCGAAAGGCGTGTCGGAGGGCATACTATAGTATGTCGTTTTTCACGATTTCGGAGGATTAAAAAAAAAGGTGAAAATCACGCAAAAGCGAAAGGCTATAGTCCATGGTGTCGGAGGGCATACTATAGTATGTCGTTTTTCACGATTTCGGAGGATTTGAAAAAAAGGTGAAAATCACGCAAAAGCGAAAGGCTATAGTCTATGGTGTCGGAGGGCATACTATAGTATGTCGTTTTTCACGATTTCGGAGGATTTAAAAAAAAAGGTGAAAATCACGCAAAAGCGAAAGGCTATAGTCCATGGTGTCGGAGGGCATACTATAGTATGTCGTTTTTCACGATTTCGGAGGATTTGAAAAAAAGGTGAAAATCACGCAAAAGCGAAAGGCTATAGTCCATGGTGTCGGAGGGCATACTATAGTATGTCGTTTTTCACGATTTCGGAGGATTAAAAAAAAAGGTGAAAATCACGCAAAAGCGAAAGGCTATAGTCCATGGTGTCGGAGGGCATACTATAGTATGTCGTTTTTCACGATTTCGGAGGATTTAAAAAAAAAGGTGAAAATCACGCAAAAGCGAAAGGCTATAGTCCATGGTCTCGGACCGCATACTAGTATGTCGTTTTTCACGATTTCGGAGGATTTAAAAAAAAAAGGTGAAAATCACGCAAAAGCGAAAGGCTATAGTCCATGGTGTCGGAGGGCATACTATAGTATGTCGTTTTTCACGATTTCGGAGGATTAAAAAAAAAGGTGAAAATCACGCAAAAGCGAAAGGCTATAGTCCATGGTGTCGGAGGGCATACTATAGTATGTCGTTTTTCACGATTTCGGAGGATTTGAAAAAAAGGTGAAAATCACGCAAAAGCGAAAGGCTATAGTCCATGGTGTCGGAGGGCATACTATAGTATGTCGTTTTTCACGATTTCGGAGGATTTAAAAAAAAAGGTGAAAATCACGCAAAAGCGAAAGGCTATAGTCCATGGTGTCGGAGGGCATACTATAGTATGTCGTGTTTCACGATTTCGGAGGATTTAAAAAAAAAAGGTGAAAATCACGCAAAAGCGAAAGGCTATAGTCCATGGTGTCGGAGGGCATACTATATAGTATGTGGTTTTTCACGATTTCGGAGGATTTAAAAAAAAAGGTGAAAATCACGCAAAAGCGAAAGGCTATCGTCCATGGTGTCGGAGGGCATACTATTGTATGTCGTTTTTCACGATTTCGGAGGATTTGAAAAAAAGGTGAAAATCACGCAAAAGCGAAAGGCTATAGTCCATGGTGTCGGAGAGCATACTATAGTATGTCGTTTTTAACGATTTCGGAGGATTTTAAAAAAAAAGGTTAAAATCACGCAAAAGCAAAAGGCTATAGTCCATGGTGTCGGAGGGCATACTATAGTATGTCGTTTTTCACGATTTCGGAGGATTAAAAAAAAAGGTGAAAATCACGCAAAAGCGAAAGGCTATAGTCCATGGTGTCGGAGGGCATACTATAGTATGTCGTTTTTCACGATTTCGGAGGATTTGAAAAAAAGGTGAAAATCACGCAAAAGCGAAAGGCTATAGTCCATGGTGTGGGAGGGCATACTATAGTATGTCGTTTTTCACGATTTCGGAGGATTTAAAAAAAAAGGTGAAAATCACGCAAAAGCGAAAGGCTATAGTCCATGTTGTCGGAGGGCATACTATAGTATGTCGTTTTTCACGATTTCGGAGGATTTGAAAAAAAGGTGAAAATCACGCAAAAGCGAAAGGCTATAGTCCATGGTGTCGGAGGGCATACTATAGTATGTCATTTTTCACGATTTCGGAGGATTTGAAAAAAAGGTGAAAATCACGCAAAAGCGAAAGGCTATAGTCCATGGTGTCGGAGGGCATACTATAGTATGTCGTTTTTCACGATTTCGGAGGATTAAAAAAAAAGGTGAAAATCACGCAAAAGCGAAAGGCTATAGTCCATGGTGTCGGAGGGCATACTATAGTATGTCGTTTTTCACGATTTCGGAGGATTTAAAAAAAAAGGTGAAAATCACGCAAAAGCGAAAGGCTATAGTCCATGGTCTCGGACCGCATACTAGTATGTCGTTTTTCACGATTTTGGAGGATTTAAAAAAAAAAGGTGAAAATCACGCAAAAGCGAAAGGCTATAGTCCATGGTGTCGGAGGGCATACTATAGTATGTCGTTTTTCACGATTTCGGAGGATTTTAAAAAAAAAGGTGAAAATCACGCAAAAGCGAAAGGCTATAGTCCATGGTTTTGGAGGGCATACTATAGTATGTGGTTTTTCACGATTTTGGAGGATTTAAAAAAAAAGGTGAAAATCACGCAAAAGCGAAAGGCTATAGTCCATGGTGTCGGAGGGCATACTATAGTATGTCGTTTTTCACGATTTCGGAGGATTTGAAAAAAAGGTGAAAATCACGCAAAAGCGAAAGGCTATAGTCCATGGTCTCGGACCGCATACTAGTATGTCGTTTTTCACGATTTCGGAGGATTTAAAAAAAAAAGGTGAAAATCACGCAAAAGCGAAAGGCTATAGTCCATGGTGTCGGAGGGCATACTATAGTATGTCGTTTTTCACGATTTCGGAGGATTTGAAAAAAAGGTGAAAATCACGCAAAAGCGAAAGGCTATAGTCCATGGTGTCGGAGGGCATACTATAGTATGTCGTTTTTCACGATTTCGGAGGATTTGAAAAAAAGGTGAAAATCACGCAAAAGCGAAAGGCTATAGTCCATGGTGTCGGAGGGCATACTATAGTATGTCGTTTTTCACGATTTCGGAGGATTAAAAAAAAAGGTGAAAATCACGCAAAAGCGAAAGGCTATAGTCCATGGTGTCGGAGGGCATACTATAGTATGTCGTTTTTCACGATTTCGGAGGATTTAAAAAAAAAGGTGAAAATCACGCAAAAGCGAAAGGCTATAGTCCATGGTCTCGGACCGCATACTAGTATGTCGTTTTTCACGATTTTGGAGGATTTAAAAAAAAAAGGTGAAAATCACGCAAAAGCGAAAGGCTATAGTCCATGGTGTCGGAGGGCATACTATAGTATGTCGTTTTTCACGATTTCGGAGGATTTAAAAAAAAAAGGTGAAAATCACGCAAAAGCGAAAGGCTATAGTCCATGGTGTCGGAGGGCATACTATAGTATGTGGTTTTTCACGATTTTGGAGGATTTAAAAAAAAAGGTGAAAATCACGCAAAAGCGAAAGGCTATAGTCCATGGTGTCGGACCGCATACTAGTATGTCGTTTTTCACGATTTCGGAGGATTTAAAAAAAAAAGGTGAAAATCACGCAAAAGCGAAAGGCTATAGTCCATGGTGTCGGAGGGCATACTATAGTATGTCGTTTTTCACGATTTCGGAGGATTAAAAAAAAAGGTGAAAATCACGCAAAAGCGAAAGGCTATAGTCCATGGTGTCGGAGGGCATACTATAGTATGTCGTTTTTCACGATTTCGGAGGATTTGAAAAAAAGGTGAAAATCACGCAAAAGCGAAAGGCTATAGTCCATGGTGTCGGAGGGCATACTATAGTATGTCGTTTTTCACGATTTCGGAGGATTTAAAAAAAAAGGTGAAAATCACGCAAAAGCGAAAGGCTATAGTCCATGGTGTCGGAGGGCATACTATAGTATGTCGTGTTTCACGATTTCGGAGGATTTAAAAAAAAAAGGTGAAAATCACGCAAAAGCGAAAGGCTATAGTCCATGGTGTCGGAGGGCATACTATATAGTATGTGGTTTTTCACGATTTCGGAGGATTTAAAAAAAAAGGTGAAAATCACGCAAAAGCGAAAGGCTATCGTCCATGGTGTCGGAGGGCATACTATTGTATGTCGTTTTTCACGATTTCGGAGGATTTGAAAAAAAGGTGAAAATCACGCAAAAGCGAAAGGCTATAGTCCATGGTGTCGGAGAGCATACTATAGTATGTCGTTTTTAACGATTTCGGAGGATTTAAAAAAAAAGGTGAAAATCACGCAAAAGCAAAAGGCTATAGTCCATGGTGTCGGAGGGCATACTATAGTATGTCGTTTTTCACGATTTCGGAGGATTAAAAAAAAAGGTGAAAATCACGCAAAAGCGAAAGGCTATAGTCCATGGTGTCGGAGGGCATACTATAGTATGTCGTTTTTCACGATTTCGGAGGATTTGAAAAAAAGGTGAAAATCACGCAAAAGCGAAAGGCTATAGTCCATGGTGTGGGAGGGCATACTATAGTATGTCGTTTTTCACGATTTCGGAGGATTTAAAAAAAAAGGTGAAAATCACGCAAAAGCGAAAGGCTATAGTCCATGTTGTCGGAGGGCATACTATAGTATGTCGTTTTTCACGATTTCGGAGGATTTGAAAAAAAGGTGAAAATCACGCAAAAGCGAAAGGCTATAGTCCATGGTGTCGGAGGGCATACTATAGTATGTCGTTTTTCACGATTTCGGAGGATTAAAAAAAAAGGTGAAAATCACGCAAAAGCGAAAGGCTATAGTCCATGGTGTCGGAGGGCATACTATAGTATGTCGTTTTTCACGATTTCGGAGGATTTAAAAAAAAAGGTGAAAATCACGCAAAAGCGAAAGGCTATAGTCCATGGTCTCGGACCGCATACTAGTATGTCGTTTTTCACGATTTTGGAGGATTTAAAAAAAAAAGGTGAAAATCACGCAAAAGCGAAAGGCTATAGTCCATGGTGTCGGAGGGCATACTATAGTATGTCGTTTTTCACGATTTCGGAGGATTTAAAAAAAAAAGGTGAAAATCACGCAAAAGCGAAAGGCTATAGTCCATGGTGTCGGAGGGCATACTATAGTATGTGGTTTTTCACGATTTTGGAGGATTTAAAAAAAAAGGTGAAAATCACGCAAAAGCGAAAGGCTATAGTCCATGGTGTCGGAGGGCATACTATAGTATGTCGTTTTTCACGATTTCGGAGGATTTGAAAAAAAGGTGAAAATCACGCAAAAGCGAAAGGCTATAGTCCATGGTGTCGGAGAGCATACTATAGTATGTCGTTTTTAACGATTTCGGAGGATTTAAAAAAAAGGTGAAAATCACGCGAAAGCAAAAGGCTATAGTCCATGGTGTCGGAGGGCATACTATAGTATGTCGTTTTTCACGATTTTGGAGGATTAAAAAAAAAGGTGAAAATCACGCAAAAGCGAAAGGCTATAGTCCATGGTGTCGGAGGGCATACTATAGTATGTCGTTTTTCACGATTTCGGAGGATTTGAAAAAAAGGTGAAAATCACGCAAAAGCGAAAGGCTATAGTCCATGGTGTCGGAGGGCATACTATAGTATGTCGTTTTTCACGATTTCGGAGGATTTAAAAAAAAAGGTGAAAATCACGCAAAAGCGAAAGGCTATAGTCCATGGTCTCGGACCGCATACTAGTATGTCGTTTTTCACGATTTCGGAGGATTAAAAAAAAAGGTGAAAATCACGCAAAAGCGAAAGGCTATAGTCCATGGTGTCGGAGGGCATACTATAGTATGTCGTTTTTCACGATTTCGGAGGATTTGAAAAAAAGGTGAAAATCACGCAAAAGCGAAAGGCTATAGTCCATGGTGTCGGAGAGCATACTATAGTATGTCGTTTTTAACGATTTCGGAGGATTTAAAAAAAAAGGTGAAAATCACGCAAAAGCAAAAGGCTATAGTCCATGGTGTCGGAGGGCATACTATAGTATGTCGTTTTTCACGATTTCGGAGGATTAAAAAAAAAGGTGAAAATCACGCAAAAGCGAAAGGCTATAGTCCATGGTGTCGGAGGGCATACTATAGTATGTCGTTTTTCACGATTTCGGAGGATTTAAAAAAAAAGGTGAAAATCACGCAAAAGCGAAAGGCTATAGTCCATGGTCTCGGACCGCATACTAGTATGTCGTTTTTCACGATTTTGGAGGATTTAAAAAAAAAAGGTGAAAATCACGCAAAAGCGAAAGGCTATAGTCCATGGTGTCGGAGGGCATACTATAGTATGTCGTTTTTCACGATTTCGGAGGATTTAAAAAAAAAAGGTGAAAATCACGCAAAAGCGAAAGGCTATAGTCCATGGTGTCGGAGGGCATACTATAGTATGTGGTTTTTCACGATTTTGGAGGATTTAAAAAAAAAGGTGAAAATCACGCAAAAGCGAAAGGCTATAGTCCATGGTGTCGGAGGGCATACTATAGTATGTCGTTTTTCACGATTTCGGAGGATTTGAAAAAAAGGTGAAAATCACGCAAAAGCGAAAGGCTATAGTCCATGGTGTCGGAGAGCATACTATAGTATGTCGTTTTTAACGATTTCGGAGGATTTAAAAAAAAGGTGAAAATCACGCGAAAGCAAAAGGCTATAGTCCATGGTGTCGGAGGGCATACTATAGTATGTCGTTTTTCACGATTTTGGAGGATTAAAAAAAAAGGTGAAAATCACGCAAAAGCGAAAGGCTATAGTCCATGGTGTCGGAGGGCATACTATAGTATGTCGTTTTTCACGATTTCGGAGGATTTGAAAAAAAGGTGAAAATCACGCAAAAGCGAAAGGCTATAGTCCATGGTGTCGGAGGGCATACTATAGTATGTCGTTTTTCACGATTTCGGAGGATTTAAAAAAAAAGGTGAAAATCACGCAAAAGCGAAAGGCTATAGTCCATGGTCTCGGACCGCATACTAGTATGTCGTTTTTCACGATTTCGGAGGATTAAAAAAAAAGGTGAAAATCACGCAAAAGCGAAAGGCTATAGTCCATGGTGTCGGAGGGCATACTATAGTATGTCGTTTTTCACGATTTCGGAGGATTTGAAAAAAAGGTGAAAATCACGCAAAAGCGAAAGGCTATAGTCCATGGTGTCGGAGGGCATACTATAGTATGTCGTTTTTCACGATTTCGGAGGATTTAAAAAAAAAGGTGAAAATCACGCAAAAGCGAAAGGCTATAGTCCATGGTGTCGGAGGGCATACTATAGTATGTCGTTTTTCACGATTTCGGAGGATTTGAAAAAAAGGTGAAAATCACGCAAAAGCGAAAGGCTATAGTCCATGGTGTCGGAGGGCATACTATAGTATGTCGTTTTTCACGATTTCGGAGGATTTGAAAAAAAGGTGAAAATCACGCAAAAGCGAAAGGCTATAGTCCATGGTGTCGGAGGGCATACTATAGTATGTCGTTTTTCACGATTTCGGAGGATTAAAAAAAAAGGTGAAAATCACGCAAAAGCGAAAGGCTATAGTCCATGGTGTCGGAGGGCATACTATAGTATGTCGTTTTTCACGATTTCGGAGGATTTAAAAAAAAAGGTGAAAATCACGCAAAAGCGAAAGGCTATAGTCCATGGTCTCGGACCGCATACTAGTATGTCGTTTTTCACGATTTTGGAGGATTTAAAAAAAAAAAGGTGAAAATCACGCAAAAGCGAAAGGCTATAGTCCATGGTGTCGGAGGGCATACTATAGTATGTCGTTTTTCACGATTTCGGAGGATTTGAAAAAAAGGTGAAAATCACGCAAAAGCGAAAGGCTATAGTCCATGGTGTCGGAGGGCATACTATAGTATGTCGTTTTTCACGATTTCGGAGGATTTGAAAAAAAGGTGAAAATCACGCAAAAGCGAAAGGCTATAGTCCATGGTGTCGGAGGGCATACTATAGTATGTCGTTTTTCACGATTTCGGAGGATTTAAAAAAAAAGGTGAAAATCACGCAAAAGCGAAAGGCTATAGTCCATGGTCTCGGACCGCATACTAGTATGTCGTTTTTCACGATTTTGGAGGATTTAAAAAAAAAAGGTGAAAATCACGCAAAAGCGAAAGGCTATAGTCCATGGTGTCGGAGGGCATACTATAGTATGTCGTTTTTCACGATTTCGGAGGATTTAAAAAAAAAAGGTGAAAATCACGCAAAAGCGAAAGGCTATAGTCCATGGTGTCGGAGGGCATACTATAGTATGTGGTTTTTCACGATTTTGGAGGATTTAAAAAAAAAGGTGAAAATCACGCAAAAGCGAAAGGCTATAGTCCATGGTGTCGGAGGGCATACTATAGTATGTCGTTTTTCACGATTTCGGAGGATTTGAAAAAAAGGTGAAAATCACGCAAAAGCGAAAGGCTATAGTCCATGGTGTCGGAGAGCATACTATAGTATGTCGTTTTTAACGATTTCGGAGGATTTAAAAAAAAGGTGAAAATCACGCGAAAGCAAAAGGCTATAGTCCATGGTGTCGGAGGGCATACTATAGTATGTCGTTTTTCACGATTTTGGAGGATTAAAAAAAAAGGTGAAAATCACGCAAAAGCGAAAGGCTATAGTCCATGGTGTCGGAGGGCATACTATAGTATGTCGTTTTTCACGATTTCGGAGGATTTGAAAAAAAGGTGAAAATCACGCAAAAGCGAAAGGCTATAGTCCATGGTGTCGGAGGGCATACTATAGTATGTCGTTTTTCACGATTTCGGAGGATTTAAAAAAAAAGGTGAAAATCACGCAAAAGCGAAAGGCTATAGTCCATGGTCTCGGACCGCATACTAGTATGTCGTTTTTCACGATTTCGGAGGATTAAAAAAAAAGGTGAAAATCACGCAAAAGCGAAAGGCTATAGTCCATGGTGTCGGAGGGCATACTATAGTATGTCGTTTTTCACGATTTCGGAGGATTTGAAAAAAAGGTGAAAATCACGCAAAAGCGAAAGGCTATAGTCCATGGTGTCGGAGGGCATACTATAGTATGTCGTTTTTCACGATTTCGGAGGATTTAAAAAAAAAGGTGAAAATCACGCAAAAGCGAAAGGCTATAGTCCATGGTGTCGGAGGGCATACTATAGTATGTCGTTTTTCACGATTTCGGAGGATTTGAAAAAAAGGTGAAAATCACGCAAAAGCGAAAGGCTATAGTCCATGGTGTCGGAGGGCATACTATAGTATGTCGTTTTTCACGATTTCGGAGGATTTGAAAAAAAGGTGAAAATCACGCAAAAGCGAAAGGCTATAGTCCATGGTGTCGGAGGGCATACTATAGTATGTCGTTTTTCACGATTTCGGAGGATTAAAAAAAAAGGTGAAAATCACGCAAAAGCGAAAGGCTATAGTCCATGGTGTCGGAGGGCATACTATAGTATGTCGTTTTTCACGATTTCGGAGGATTTAAAAAAAAAGGTGAAAATCACGCAAAAGCGAAAGGCTATAGTCCATGGTCTCGGACCGCATACTAGTATGTCGTTTTTCACGATTTTGGAGGATTTAAAAAAAAAAAGGTGAAAATCACGCAAAAGCGAAAGGCTATAGTCCATGGTGTCGGAGGGCATACTATAGTATGTCGTTTTTCACGATTTCGGAGGATTTGAAAAAAAGGTGAAAATCACGCAAAAGCGAAAGGCTATAGTCCATGGTGTCGGAGGGCATACTATAGTATGTCGTTTTTCACGATTTCGGAGGATTTGAAAAAAAGGTGAAAATCACGCAAAAGCGAAAGGCTATAGTCCATGGTGTCGGAGGGCATACTATAGTATGTCGTTTTTCACGATTTCGGAGGATTTAAAAAAAAAGGTGAAAATCACGCAAAAGCGAAAGGCTATAGTCCATGGTCTCGGACCGCATACTAGTATGTCGTTTTTCACGATTTCGGAGGATTAAAAAAAAAGGTGAAAATCACGCAAAAGCGAAAGGCTATAGTCCATGGTGTCGGAGGGCATACTATAGTATGTCGTTTTTCACGATTTCGGAGGATTTGAAAAAAAGGTGAAAATCACGCAAAAGCGAAAGGCTATAGTCCATGGTGTCGGAGGGCATACTATAGTATGTCGTTTTTCACGATTTCGGAGGATTTAAAAAAAAAGGTGAAAATCACGCAAAAGCGAAAGGCTATAGTCCATGGTGTCGGAGGGCATACTATAGTATGTCGTTTTTCACGATTTCGGAGGATTTGAAAAAAAGGTGAAAATCACGCAAAAGCGAAAGGCTATAGTCCATGGTGTCGGAGGGCATACTATAGTATGTCGTTTTTCACGATTTCGGAGGATTTGAAAAAAAGGTGAAAATCACGCAAAAGCGAAAGGCTATAGTCCATGGTGTCGGAGGGCATACTATAGTATGTCGTTTTTCACGATTTCGGAGGATTAAAAAAAAAGGTGAAAATCACGCAAAAGCGAAAGGCTATAGTCCATGGTGTCGGAGGGCATACTATAGTATGTCGTTTTTCACGATTTCGGAGGATTTAAAAAAAAAGGTGAAAATCACGCAAAAGCGAAAGGCTATAGTCCATGGTCTCGGACCGCATACTAGTATGTCGTTTTTCACGATTTTGGAGGATTTAAAAAAAAAAAGGTGAAAATCACGCAAAAGCGAAAGGCTATAGTCCATGGTGTCGGAGGGCATACTATAGTATGTCGTTTTTCACGATTTCGGAGGATTTGAAAAAAAGGTGAAAATCACGCAAAAGCGAAAGGCTATAGTCCATGGTGTCGGAGGGCATACTATAGTATGTCGTTTTTCACGATTTCGGAGGATTTAAAAAAAAAGGTGAAAATCACGCAAAAGCGAAAGGCTATAGTCCATGGTCTCGGACCGCATACTAGTATGTCGTTTTTCACGATTTCGGAGGATTTAAAAAAAAAAGGTGAAAATCACGCAAAAGCGAAAGGCGTGTCGGAGGGCATACTATAGTATGTCGTTTTTCACGATTTCGGAGGATTAAAAAAAAAGGTGAAAATCACGCAAAAGCGAAAGGCTATAGTCCATGGTGTCGGAGGGCATACTATAGTATGTCGTTTTTCACGATTTCGGAGGATTTGAAAAAAAGGTGAAAATCACGCAAAAGCGAAAGGCTATAGTCCATGGTGTCGGAGGGCATACTATAGTATGTCGTTTTTCACGTTTTCGGAGGATTTAAAAAAAAAGGTGAAAATCACGCAAAAGCGAAAGGCTATAGTCCATGGTGTCGGAGGGCATACTATAGTATGTCGTTTTTCACGATTTCGGAGGATTTGAAAAAAAGGTGAAAATCACGCAAAAGCGAAAGGCTATAGTCCATGGTGTCGGAGGGCATACTATAGTATGTCGTTTTTCACGATTTCGGAGGATTAAAAAAAAAGGTGAAAATCACGCAAAAGCGAAAGGCTATAGTCCATGGTCTCGGACCGCATACTAGTATGTCGTTTTTCACGATTTCGGAGGATTTAAAAAAAAAAGGTGAAAATCACGCAAAAGCGAAAGGCGTGTCGGAGGGCATACTATAGTATGTCGTTTTTCACGATTTCGGAGGATTAAAAAAAAAGGTGAAAATCACGCAAAAGCGAAAGGCTATAGTCCATGGTGTCGGAGGGCATACTATAGTATGTCGTTTTTCACGATTTCGGAGGATTTAAAAAAAAAGGTGAAAATCACGCAAAAGCGAAAGGCTATAGTCCATGGTGTCGGAGGGCATACTATAGTATGTCGTTTTTCACGATTTCGGAGGATTTAAAAAAAAAGGTGAAAATCACGCAAAAGCGAAAGGCTATAGTCCATGGTCTCGGACCGCATACTAGTATGTCGTTTTTCACGATTTCGGAGGATTTAAAAAAAAAAGGTGAAAATCACGCAAAAGCGAAAGGCGTGTCGGAGGGCATACTATAGTATGTCGTTTTTCACGATTTCGGAGGATTAAAAAAAAAGGTGAAAATCACGCAAAAGCGAAAGGCTATAGTCCATGGTGTCGGAGGGCATACTATAGTATGTCGTTTTTCACGATTTCGGAGGATTTGAAAAAAAGGTGAAAATCACGCAAAAGCGAAAGGCTATAGTCCATGGTGTCGGAGGGCATACTATAGTATGTCGTTTTTCACGTTTTCGGAGGATTTAAAAAAAAAGGTGAAAATCACGCAAAAGCGAAAGGCTATAGTCCATGGTGTCGGAGGGCATACTATAGTATGTCGTTTTTCACGATTTCGGAGGATTTGAAAAAAAGGTGAAAATCACGCAAAAGCGAAAGGCTATAGTCCATGGTGTCGGAGGGCATACTATAGTATGTCGTTTTTCACGATTTCGGAGGATTAAAAAAAAAGGTGAAAATCACGCAAAAGCGAAAGGCTATAGTCCATGGTCTCGGACCGCATACTAGTATGTCGTTTTTCACGATTTCGGAGGATTTAAAAAAAAAAGGTGAAAATCACGCAAAAGCGAAAGGCGTGTCGGAGGGCATACTATAGTATGTCGTTTTTCACGATTTCGGAGGATTAAAAAAAAAGGTGAAAATCACGCAAAAGCGAAAGGCTATAGTCCATGGTGTCGGAGGGCATACTATAGTATGTCGTTTTTCACGATTTCGGAGGATTTGAAAAAAAGGTGAAAATCACGCAAAAGCAAAAGGCTATAGTCTATGGTGTCGGAGGGCATACTATAGTATGTCGTTTTTCACGATTTCGGAGGATTTAAAAAAAAAGGTGAAAATCACGCAAAAGCGAAAGGCTATAGTCCATGGTGTCGGAGGGCATACTATAGTATGTCGTTTTTCACGATTTCGGAGGATTTGAAAAAAAGGTGAAAATCACGCAAAAGCGAAAGGCTATAGTCCATGGTGTCGGAGGGCATACTATAGTATGTCGTTTTTCACGATTTCGGAGGATTAAAAAAAAAGGTGAAAATCACGCAAAAGCGAAAGGCTATAGTCCATGGTGTCGGAGGGCATACTATAGTATGTCGTTTTTCACGATTTCGGAGGATTTAAAAAAAAAGGTGAAAATCACGCAAAAGCGAAAGGCTATAGTCCATGGTCTCGGACCGCATACTAGTATGTCGTTTTTCACGATTTCGGAGGATTTAAAAAAAAAAGGTGAAAATCACGCAAAAGCGAAAGGCTATAGTCCATGGTGTCGGAGGGCATACTATAGTATGTCGTTTTTCACGATTTCGGAGGATTAAAAAAAAAGGTGAAAATCACGCAAAAGCGAAAGGCTATAGTCCATGGTGTCGGAGGGCATACTATAGTATGTCGTTTTTCACGATTTCGGAGGATTTGAAAAAAAGGTGAAAATCACGCAAAAGCGAAAGGCTATAGTCCATGGTGTCGGAGGGCATACTATAGTATGTCGTTTTTCACGATTTCGGAGGATTTAAAAAAAAAGGTGAAAATCACGCAAAAGCGAAAGGCTATAGTCCATGGTGTCGGAGGGCATACTATAGTATGTCGTGTTTCACGATTTCGGAGGATTTAAAAAAAAAAGGTGAAAATCACGCAAAAGCGAAAGGCTATAGTCCATGGTGTCGGAGGGCATACTATATAGTATGTGGTTTTTCACGATTTCGGAGGATTTAAAAAAAAAGGTGAAAATCACGCAAAAGCGAAAGGCTATCGTCCATGGTGTCGGAGGGCATACTATTGTATGTCGTTTTTCACGATTTCGGAGGATTTGAAAAAAAGGTGAAAATCACGCAAAAGCGAAAGGCTATAGTCCATGGTGTCGGAGAGCATACTATAGTATGTCGTTTTTAACGATTTCGGAGGATTTAAAAAAAAAGGTGAAAATCACGCAAAAGCAAAAGGCTATAGTCCATGGTGTCGGAGGGCATACTATAGTATGTCGTTTTTCACGATTTCGGAGGATTAAAAAAAAAGGTGAAAATCACGCAAAAGCGAAAGGCTATAGTCCATGGTGTCGGAGGGCATACTATAGTATGTCGTTTTTCACGATTTCGGAGGATTTGAAAAAAAGGTGAAAATCACGCAAAAGCGAAAGGCTATAGTCCATGGTGTGGGAGGGCATACTATAGTATGTCGTTTTTCACGATTTCGGAGGATTTAAAAAAAAAGGTGAAAATCACGCAAAAGCGAAAGGCTATAGTCCATGTTGTCGGAGGGCATACTATAGTATGTCGTTTTTCACGATTTCGGAGGATTTGAAAAAAAGGTGAAAATCACGCAAAAGCGAAAGGCTATAGTCCATGGTGTCGGAGGGCATACTATAGTATGTCGTTTTTCACGATTTCGGAGGATTTGAAAAAAAGGTGAAAATCACGCAAAAGCGAAAGGCTATAGTCCATGGTGTCGGAGGGCATACTATAGTATGTCGTTTTTCACGATTTCGGAGGATTAAAAAAAAAGGTGAAAATCACGCAAAAGCGAAAGGCTATAGTCCATGGTCTCGGACCGCATACTAGTATGTCGTTTTTCACGATTTCGGAGGATTTAAAAAAAAAAGGTGAAAATCACGCAAAAGCGAAAGGCGTGTCGGAGGGCATACTATAGTATGTCGTTTTTCACGATTTCGGAGGATTAAAAAAAAAGGTGAAAATCACGCAAAAGCGAAAGGCTATAGTCCATGGTGTCGGAGGGCATACTATAGTATGTCGTTTTTCACGATTTCGGAGGATTAAAAAAAAAGGTGAAAATCACGCAAAAGCGAAAGGCTATAGTCCATGGTCTCGGACCGCATACTAGTATGTCGTTTTTCACGATTTCGGAGGATTTAAAAAAAAAAGGTGAAAATCACGCAAAAGCGAAAGGCGTGTCGGAGGGCATACTATAGTATGTCGTTTTTCACGATTTCGGAGGATTAAAAAAAAAGGTGAAAATCACGCAAAAGCGAAAGGCTATAGTCCATGGTGTCGGAGGGCATACTATAGTATGTCGTTTTTCACGATTTCGGAGGATTTGAAAAAAAGGTGAAAATCACGCAAAAGCAAAAGGCTATAGTCTATGGTGTCGGAGGGCATACTATAGTATGTCGTTTTTCACGATTTCGGAGGATTTAAAAAAAAAGGTGAAAATCACGCAAAAGCGAAAGGCTATAGTCCATGGTGTCGGAGGGCATACTATAGTATGTCGTTTTTCACGATTTCGGAGGATTTGAAAAAAAGGTGAAAATCACGCAAAAGCGAAAGGCTATAGTCCATGGTGTCGGAGGGCATACTATAGTATGTCGTTTTTCACGATTTCGGAGGATTAAAAAAAAAGGTGAAAATCACGCAAAAGCGAAAGGCTATAGTCCATGGTGTCGGAGGGCATACTATAGTATGTCGTTTTTCACGATTTCGGAGGATTTAAAAAAAAAGGTGAAAATCACGCAAAAGCGAAAGGCTATAGTCCATGGTCTCGGACCGCATACTAGTATGTCGTTTTTCACGATTTCGGAGGATTTAAAAAAAAAAGGTGAAAATCACGCAAAAGCGAAAGGCTATAGTCCATGGTGTCGGAGGGCATACTATAGTATGTCGTTTTTCACGATTTCGGAGGATTAAAAAAAAAGGTGAAAATCACGCAAAAGCGAAAGGCTATAGTCCATGGTGTCGGAGGGCATACTATAGTATGTCGTTTTTCACGATTTCGGAGGATTTGAAAAAAAGGTGAAAATCACGCAAAAGCGAAAGGCTATAGTCCATGGTGTCGGAGGGCATACTATAGTATGTCGTTTTTCACGATTTCGGAGGATTTAAAAAAAAAGGTGAAAATCACGCAAAAGCGAAAGGCTATAGTCCATGGTGTCGGAGGGCATACTATAGTATGTCGTGTTTCACGATTTCGGAGGATTTAAAAAAAAAAGGTGAAAATCACGCAAAAGCGAAAGGCTATAGTCCATGGTGTCGGAGGGCATACTATATAGTATGTGGTTTTTCACGATTTCGGAGGATTTAAAAAAAAAGGTGAAAATCACGCAAAAGCGAAAGGCTATCGTCCATGGTGTCGGAGGGCATACTATTGTATGTCGTTTTTCACGATTTCGGAGGATTTGAAAAAAAGGTGAAAATCACGCAAAAGCGAAAGGCTATAGTCCATGGTGTCGGAGAGCATACTATAGTATGTCGTTTTTAACGATTTCGGAGGATTTAAAAAAAAAGGTGAAAATCACGCAAAAGCAAAAGGCTATAGTCCATGGTGTCGGAGGGCATACTATAGTATGTCGTTTTTCACGATTTCGGAGGATTAAAAAAAAAGGTGAAAATCACGCAAAAGCGAAAGGCTATAGTCCATGGTGTCGGAGGGCATACTATAGTATGTCGTTTTTCACGATTTCGGAGGATTTGAAAAAAAGGTGAAAATCACGCAAAAGCGAAAGGCTATAGTCCATGGTGTGGGAGGGCATACTATAGTATGTCGTTTTTCACGATTTCGGAGGATTTAAAAAAAAAGGTGAAAATCACGCAAAAGCGAAAGGCTATAGTCCATGTTGTCGGAGGGCATACTATAGTATGTCGTTTTTCACGATTTCGGAGGATTTGAAAAAAAGGTGAAAATCACGCAAAAGCGAAAGGCTATAGTCCATGGTGTCGGAGGGCATACTATAGTATGTCGTTTTTCACGATTTCGGAGGATTTGAAAAAAAGGTGAAAATCACGCAAAAGCGAAAGGCTATAGTCCATGGTGTCGGAGGGCATACTATAGTATGTCGTTTTTCACGATTTCGGAGGATTAAAAAAAAAGGTGAAAATCACGCAAAAGCGAAAGGCTATAGTCCATGGTGTCGGAGGGCATACTATAGTATGTCGTTTTTCACGATTTCGGAGGATTTAAAAAAAAAGGTGAAAATCACGCAAAAGCGAAAGGCTATAGTCCATGGTCTCGGACCGCATACTAGTATGTCGTTTTTCACGATTTTGGAGGATTTAAAAAAAAGGTGAAAATCACGCAAAAGCGAAAGGCTATAGTCCATGGTGTCGGAGGGCATACTATAGTATGTCGTTTTTCACGATTTCGGAGGATTTGAAAAAAAGGTGAAAATCACGCAAAAGCGAAAGGCTATAGTCCATGGTGTGGGAGGGCATACTATAGTATGTCGTTTTTCACGATTTCGGAGGATTTAAAAAAAAAGGTGAAAATCACGCAAAAGCGAAAGGCTATAGTCCATGTTGTCGGAGGGCATACTATAGTATGTCGTTTTTCACGATTTCGGAGGATTTGAAAAAAAGGTGAAAATCACGCAAAAGCGAAAGGCTATAGTCCATGGTGTCGGAGGGCATACTATAGTATGTCGTTTTTCACGATTTCGGAGGATTTGAAAAAAAGGTGAAAATCACGCAAAAGCGAAAGGCTATAGTCCATGGTGTCGGAGGGCATACTATAGTATGTCGTTTTTCACGATTTCGGAGGATTAAAAAAAAAGGTGAAAATCACGCAAAAGCGAAAGGCTATAGTCCATGGTGTCGGAGGGCATACTATAGTATGTCGTTTTTCACGATTTCGGAGGATTTAAAAAAAAAGGTGAAAATCACGCAAAAGCGAAAGGCTATAGTCCATGGTCTCGGACCGCATACTAGTATGTCGTTTTTCACGATTTTGGAGGATTTAAAAAAAAAAGGTGAAAATCACGCAAAAGCGAAAGGCTATAGTCCATGGTGTCGGAGGGCATACTATAGTATGTCGTTTTTCACGATTTCGGAGGATTTAAAAAAAAAAGGTGAAAATCACGCAAAAGCGAAAGGCTATAGTCCATGGTGTCGGAGGGCATACTATAGTATGTGGTTTTTCACGATTTTGGAGGATTTAAAAAAAAAGTGAAAATCACGCAAAAGCGAAAGGCTATAGTCCATGGTGTCGGAGGGCATACTATAGTATGTCGTTTTTCACGATTTCGGAGGATTTGAAAAAAAGGTGAAAATCACGCAAAAGCGAAAGGCTATAGTCCATGGTGTCGGAGGGCATACTATAGTATGTCGTTTTTCACGATTTCGGAGGATTAAAAAAAAAGGTGAAAATCACGCAAAAGCGAAAGGCTATAGTCCATGGTGTCGGAGGGCATACTATAGTATGTCGTTTTTCACGATTTCGGAGGATTTGAAAAAAAGGTGAAAATCACGCAAAAGCGAAAGGCTATAGTCCATGGTGTCGGAGGGCATACTATAGTATGTCGTTTTTCACGATTTCGGAGGATTTAAAAAAAAAGGTGAAAATCACGCAAAAGCAAAAGGCTATAGTCCATGGTCTCGGACCGCATACTAGTATGTCGTTTTTCACGATTTCGGAGGATTTAAAAAAAAAGGTGAAAATCACGCAAAAGCGAAAGGCGTGTCGGAGGGCATACTATAGTATGTCGTTTTTCACGATTTCGGAGGATTAAAAAAAAAGGTGAAAATCACGCAAAAGCGAAAGGCGTGTCGGAGGGCATACTATAGTATGTCGTTTTTCACGATTTCGGAGGATTAAAAAAAAAGGTGAAAATCACGCAAAAGCGAAAGGCTATAGTCCATGGTGTCGGAGGGCATACTATAGTATGTCGTTTTTCACGATTTCGGAGGATTTGAAAAAAAGGTGAAAATCACGCAAAAGCGGAAGGCTATAGTCCATGGTGTCGGAGGGCATACTATAGTATGTCGTTTTTCACGATTTCGGAGGATTTAAAAAAAAAGGTGAAAATCACGCAAAAGCGAAAGGCTATAGTCCATGGTCTCGGACCGCATACTAGTATGTCGTTTTTCACGATTTTGGAGGATTTAAAAAAAAAAGGTGAAAATCACGCAAAAGCGAAAGGCTATAGTCCATGGTGTCGGAGGGCATACTATAGTATGTCGTTTTTCACGATTTCGGAGGATTTAAAAAAAAAGGTGAAAATCACGCAAAAGCGAAAGGCTATAGTCCATGTTGTCGGAGGGCATACTATAGTATGTCGTTTTTCACGATTTCGGAGGATTTGAAAAAAAGGTGAAAATCACGCAAAAGCGAAAGGCTATAGTCCATGGTGTCGGAGGGCATACTATAGTATGTCGTTTTTCACGATTTCGGAGGATTTGAAAAAAAGGTGAAAATCACGCAAAAGCGAAAGGCTATAGTCCATGGTGTCGGAGGGCATACTATAGTATGTCGTTTTTCACGATTTCGGAGGATTAAAAAAAAAGGTGAAAATCACGCAAAAGCGAAAGGCTATAGTCCATGGTGTCGGAGGGCATACTATAGTATGTCGTTTTTCACGATTTCGGAGGATTTAAAAAAAAAGGTGAAAATCACGCAAAAGCGAAAGGCTATAGTCCATGGTCTCGGACCGCATACTAGTATGTCGTTTTTCACGATTTTGGAGGATTTAAAAAAAAAAGGTGAAAATCACGCAAAAGCGAAAGGCTATAGTCCATGGTGTCGGAGGGCATACTATAGTATGTCGTTTTTCACGATTTCGGAGGATTTAAAAAAAAAAGGTGAAAATCACGCAAAAGCGAAAGGCTATAGTCCATGGTGTCGGAGGGCATACTATAGTATGTGGTTTTTCACGATTTTGGAGGATTTAAAAAAAAAGTGAAAATCACGCAAAAGCGAAAGGCTATAGTCCATGGTGTCGGAGGGCATACTATAGTATGTCGTTTTTCACGATTTCGGAGGATTTGAAAAAAAGGTGAAAATCACGCAAAAGCGAAAGGCTATAGTCCATGGTGTCGGAGGGCATACTATAGTATGTCGTTTTTCACGATTTCGGAGGATTAAAAAAAAAGGTGAAAATCACGCAAAAGCGAAAGGCTATAGTCCATGGTGTCGGAGGGCATACTATAGTATGTCGTTTTTCACGATTTCGGAGGATTTGAAAAAAAGGTGAAAATCACGCAAAAGCGAAAGGCTATAGTCCATGGTGTCGGAGGGCATACTATAGTATGTCGTTTTTCACGATTTCGGAGGATTTAAAAAAAAAGGTGAAAATCACGCAAAAGCAAAAGGCTATAGTCCATGGTCTCGGACCGCATACTAGTATGTCGTTTTTCACGATTTCGGAGGATTTAAAAAAAAAAAGGTGAAAATCACGCAAAAGCGAAAGGCGTGTCGGAGGGCATACTATAGTATGTCGTTTTTCACGATTTCGGAGGATTAAAAAAAAAGGTGAAAATCACGCAAAAGCGAAAGGCTATAGTCCATGGTGTCGGAGGGCATACTATAGTATGTCGTTTTTCACGATTTCGGAGGATTTGAAAAAAAGGTGAAAATCACGCAAAAGCGGAAGGCTATAGTCCATGGTGTCGGAGGGCATACTATAGTATGTCGTTTTTCACGATTTCGGAGGATTTAAAAAAAAAGGTGAAAATCACGCAAAAGCGAAAGGCTATAGTCCATGGTCTCGGACCGCATACTAGTATGTCGTTTTTCACGATTTTGGAGGATTTAAAAAAAAAAGGTGAAAATCACGCAAAAGCGAAAGGCTATAGTCCATGGTGTCGGAGGGCATACTATAGTATGTCGTTTTTCACGATTTCGGAGGATTTAAAAAAAAAAGGTGAAAATCACGCAAAAGCGAAAGGCTATAGTCCATGGTGTCGGAGGGCATACTATAGTATGTGGTTTTTCACGATTTTGGAGGATTTAAAAAAAAAGGTGAAAATCACGCAAAAGCGAAAGGCTATAGTCCATGGTGTCGGAGGGCATACTATAGTATGTCGTTTTTCACGATTTCGGAGGATTTGAAAAAAAGGTGAAAATCACGCAAAAGCGAAAGGCTATAGTCCATGGTCTCGGACCGCATACTAGTATGTCGTTTTTCACGATTTTGGAGGATTTAAAAAAAAAAGTGAAAATCACGCAAAAGCGAAAGGCTATAGTCCATGGTGTCGGAGGGCATACTATAGTATGTCGTTTTTCACGATTTCGGAGGATTTAAAAAAAAAAGGTGAAAATCACGCAAAAGCGAAAGGCTATAGTCCATGGTGTCGGAGGGCATACTATAGTATGTGGTTTTTCACGATTTTGGAGGATTTAAAAAAAAAGTGAAAATCACGCAAAAGCGAAAGGCTATAGTCCATGGTGTCGGAGGGCATACTATAGTATGTCGTTTTTCACGATTTCGGAGGATTTGAAAAAAAGGTGAAAATCACGCAAAAGCGAAAGGCTATAGTCCATGGTTTCGGAGAGCATACTATAGTATGTCGTTTTTAACGATTTCGGAGGATTTAAAAAAAAAGGTGAAAATCACGCGAAAGCAAAAGGCTATAGTCCATGGTGTCGGAGGGCATACTATAGTATGTCGTTTTTCACGATTTCGGAGGATTAAAAAAAAAGGTGAAAATCACGCAAAAGCGAAAGGCTATAGTCCATGGTGTCGGAGGGCATACTATAGTATGTCGTTTTTCACGATTTCGGAGGATTTGAAAAAAAGGTGAAAATCACGCAAAAGCGAAAGGCTATAGTCCATGGTGTCGGAGGGCATACTATAGTATGTCGTTTTTCACGATTTCGGAGGATTTAAAAAAAAAGGTGAAAATCACGCAAAAGCAAAAGGCTATGGAGGGCATACTATAGTATGTCGTTTTTCACGATTTCGGAGGATTAAAAAAAAAGGTGAAAATCACGCAAAAGCGAAAGGCTATAGTCCATGGTGTCGGAGGGCATACTATAGTATGTCGTTTTTCACGATTTCGGAGGATTTGAAAAAAAGGTGAAAATCACGCAAAAGCGAAAGGCTATAGTCCATGGTGTCGGAGGGCATACTATAGTATGTCGTTTTTCACGATTTCGGAGGATTTAAAAAAAAAGGTGAAAATCACGCAAAAGCGAAAGGCTATAGTCCATGGTCTCGGACCGCATACTAGTATGTCGTTTTTCACGATTTTGGAGGATTTAAAAAAAAAAGGTGAAAATCACGCAAAAGCGAAAGGCTATAGTCCATGGTGTCGGAGGGCATACTATAGTATGTCGTTTTTCACGATTTCGGAGGATTTAAAAAAAAAAAGGTGAAAATCACGCAAAAGCGAAAGGCTATAGTCCATGGTGTCGGAGGGCATACTATAGTATGTGGTTTTTCACGATTTTGGAGGATTTAAAAAAAAAGGTGAAAATCACGCAAAAGCGAAAGGCTATAGTCCATGGTGTCGGAGGGCATACTATAGTATGTCGTTTTTCACGATTTCGGAGGATTTGAAAAAAAGGTGAAAATCACGCAAAAGCGAAAGGCTATAGTCCATGGTGTCGGAGAGCATACTATAGTATGTCGTTTTTAACGATTTCGGAGGATTTAAAAAAAAAGGTGAAAATCACGCGAAAGCAAAAGGCTATAGTCCATGGTGTCGGAGGGCATACTATAGTATGTCGTTTTTCACGATTTCGGAGGATTAAAAAAAAAGGTGAAAATCACGCAAAAGCGAAAGGCTATAGTCCATGGTGTCGGAGGGCATACTATAGTATGTCGTTTTTCACGATTTCGGAGGATTTGAAAAAAAGGTGAAAATCACGCAAAAGCGAAAGGCTATAGTCCATGGTGTCGGAGGGCATACTATAGTATGTCGTTTTTCACGATTTCGGAGGATTTAAAAAAAAAGGTGAAAATCACGCAAAAGCGAAAGGCTATAGTCCATGGTCTCGGACCGCATACTAGTATGTCGTTTTTCACGATTTCGGAGGATTTAAAAAAAAAAGGTGAAAATCACGCAAAAGCGAAAGGCGTGTCGGAGGGCATACTATAGTATGTCGTTTTTCACGATTTCGGAGGATTAAAAAAAAAGGTGAAAATCACGCAAAAGCGAAAGGCTATAGTCCATGGTGTCGGAGGGCATACTATAGTATGTCGTTTTTCACGATTTCGGAGGATTTGAAAAAAAGGTGAAAATCACGCAAAAGCGAAAGGCTATAGTCCATGGTGTCGGAGGGCATACTATAGTATGTCGTTTTTCACGATTTCGGAGGATTTCAAAAAAAAGGTGAAAATCACGCAAAAGCGAAAGGCTATAGTCCATGGTGTCGGAGGGCATACTATAGTATGTCGTTTTTCACGATTTCGGAGGATTTGAAAAAAAGGTGAAAATCACGCAAAAGCGAAAGGCTATAGTCCATGGTGTCGGAGGGCATACTATAGTATGTCGTTTTTCACGATTTCGGAGGATTTGAAAAAAAGGTGAAAATCACGCAAAAGCGAAAGGCTATAGTCCATGGTGTCGGAGGGCATACTATAGTATGTCGTTTTTCACGATTTCGGAGGATTAAAAAAAAAGGTGAAAATCACGCAAAAGCGAAAGGCTATAGTCCATGGTGTCGGAGGGCATACTATAGTATGTCGTTTTTCACGATTTCGGAGGATTTAAAAAAAAAAGGTGAAAATCACGCAAAAGCGAAAGGCTATAGTCCATGGTCTCGGACCGCATACTAGTATGTCGTTTTTCACGATTTTGGAGGATTAAAAAAAAAAAGGTGAAAATCACGCAAAAGCGAAAGGCTATAGTCCATGGTGTCGGAGGGCATACTATAGTATGTCGTTTTTCACGATTTCGGAGGATTTGAAAAAAAGGTGAAAATCACGCAAAAGCGAAAGGCTATAGTCCATGGTGTCGGAGGGCATACTATAGTATGTCGTTTTTCACGATTTCGGAGGATTTAAAAAAAAAGGTGAAAATCACGCAAAAGCGAAAGGCTATAGTCCATGGTCTCGGACCGCATACTAGTATGTCGTTTTTCACGATTTCGGAGGATTTAAAAAAAAAAGGTGAAAATCACGCAAAAGCGAAAGGCGTGTCGGAGGGCATACTATAGTATGTCGTTTTTCACGATTTCGGAGGATTAAAAAAAAAGGTGAAAATCACGCAAAAGCGAAAGGCTATAGTCCATGGTGTCGGAGGGCATACTATAGTATGTCGTTTTTCACGATTTCGGAGGATTTGAAAAAAAGGTGAAAATCACGCAAAAGCGAAAGGCTATAGTCCATGGTGTCGGAGGGCATACTATAGTATGTCGTTTTTCACGATTTCGGAGGATTTAAAAAAAAAGGTGAAAATCACGCAAAAGCGAAAGGCTATAGTCCATGGTGTCGGAGGGCATACTATAGTATGTCGTTTTTCACGATTTCGGAGGATTTGAAAAAAAGGTGAAAATCACGCAAAAGCGAAAGGCTATAGTCCATGGTGTCGGAGGGCATACTATAGTATGTCGTTTTTCACGATTTCGGAGGATTTGAAAAAAAGGTGAAAATCACGCAAAAGCGAAAGGCTATAGTCCATGGTGTCGGAGGGCATACTATACTATGTCGTTTTTCACGATTTCGGAGGATTAAAAAAAAAGGTGAAAATCACGCAAAAGCGAAAGGCTATAGTCCATGGTGTCGGAGGGCATACTATAGTATGTCGTTTTTCACGATTTCGGAGGATTTAAAAAAAAAGGTGAAAATCACGCAAAAGCGAAAGGCTATAGTCCATGGTCTCGGACCGCATACTAGTATGTCGTTTTTCACGATTTTGGAGGATTTAAAAAAAAAAGGTGAAAATCACGCAAAAGCGAAAGGCTATAGTCCATGGTGTCGGAGGGCATACTATAGTATGTCGTTTTTCACGATTTCGGAGGATTTAAAAAAATAAGGTGAAAATCACGCAAAAGCGAAAGGCTATAGTCCATGGTGTCGGAGGGCATACTATAGTATGTCGTTTTTCACGATTTCGGAGGATTAAAAAAAAAGGTGAAAATCACGCAAAAGCGAAAGGCTATAGTCCATGGTGTCGGAGGGCATACTATAGTATGTCGTTTTTCACGATTTCGGAGGATTTAAAAAAAAAGGTGAAAATCACGCAAAAGCGAAAGGCTATAGTCCATGGTCTCGGACCGCATACTAGTATGTCGTTTTTCACGATTTCGGAGGATTTTTAAAAAAAAGGTGAAAATCACGCAAAAGCGAAAGGCGTGTCGGAGGGCATACTATAGTATGTCGTTTTTCACGATTTCGGAGGATTAAAAAAAAAGGTGAAAATCACGCAAAAGCGAAAGGCTATAGTCCATGGTGTCGGAGGGCATACTATAGTATGTCGTTTTTCACGATTTCGGAGGATTTGAAAAAAAGGTGAAAATCACGCAAAAGCGAAAGGCTATAGTCCATGGTGTCGGAGGGCATACTATAGTATGTCGTTTTTCACGATTTCGGAGGATTTAAAAAAAAAAGGTGAAAATCACGCAAAAGCGAAAGGCTATAGTCCATGGTGTCGGAGGGCATACTATAGTATGTCGTTTTTCACGATTTCGGAGGATTTGAAAAAAAGGTGAAAATCACGCAAAAGCGAAAGGCTATAGTCCATGGTGTCGGAGGGCATACTATAGTATGTCGTTTTTCACGATTTCGGAGGATTTGAAAAAAAGGTGAAAATCACGCAAAAGCGAAAGGCTATAGTCCATGGTGTCGGAGGGCATACTATAGTATGTCGTTTTTCACGATTTCGGAGGATTAAAAAAAAAGGTGAAAATCACGCAAAAGCGAAAGGCTATAGTCCATGGTGTCGGAGGGCATACTATAGTATGTCGTTTTTCACGATTTCGGAGGATTTAAAAAAAAAAGGTGAAAATCACGCAAAAGCGAAAGGCTATAGTCCATGGTGTCGGAGGGCATACTATAGTATGTGGTTTTTCACGATTTCGGAGGATTAAAAAAAAAGGTGAAAATCACGCAAAAGCGAAAGGCTATAGTCCATGGTGTCGGAGGGAATACTATAGTATGTCGTTTTTCACGATTTCGGAGGATTTGAAAAAAAGGTGAAAATCACGCAAAAGCGAAAGGCTATAGTCCATGGTGTCGGAGAGCATACTATAGTATGTCGTTTTTAACGATTTCGGAGGATTAAAAAAAAAGGTGAAAATCACGCAAAAGCGAAAGGCTATAGTCCATGGTCTCGGACCGCATACTAGTATGTCGTTTTTCACGATTTCGGAGGATTTAAAAAAAAAAGGTGAAAATCACGCAAAAGCGAAAGGCGTGTCGGAGGGTATACTATAGTATGTCGTTTTTCACGATTTCGGAGGATTAAAAAAAAAGGTGAAAATCACGCAAAAGCGAAAGGCTATAGTCCATGGTGTCGGAGGGCATACTATAGTATGTCGTTTTTCACGATTTCGGAGGATTTGAAAAAAAGGTGAAAATCACGCAAAAGCGAAAGGCTATAGTCCATGGTGTCGGAGGGCATACTATAGTATGTCGTTTTTCACGATTTCGGAGGATTTAAAAAAAAAGGTGAAAATCACGCAAAAGCGAAAGGCTATAGTCCATGGTGTCGGAGGGCATACTATAGTATGTCGTTTTTCACGATTTCGGAGGATTTGAAAAAAAGGTGAAAATCACGCAAAAGCGAAAGGCTATAGTCCATGGTGTCGGAGGGCATACTATAGTATGTCGTTTTTCACGATTTCGGAGGATTTGAAAAAAAGGTGAAAATCACGCAAAAGCGAAAGGCTATAGTCCATGGTGTCGGAGGGCATACTATAGTATGTCGTTTTTCACGATTTCGGAGGATAAAAAAAAAAGGTGAAAATCACGCAAAAGCGAAAGGCTATAGTCCATGGTCTCGGACCGCATACTAGTATGTCGTTTTTCACGATTTTGGAGGATTTAAAAAAAAAGGTGAAAATCACGCAAAAGCGAAAGGCTATAGTCCATGGTGTCGGAGGGCATACTATAGTATGTCGTTTTTCACGATTTCGGAGGATTTAAAAAAAAAAGGTGAAAATCACGCAAAAGCGAAAGGCTATAGTCCATGGTGTCGGAGGGCATACTATAGTATGTGGTTTTTCACGATTTCGGAGGATTTTAAAAAAAAGGTGAAAATCACGCAAAAGCGAAAGGCTATAGTCCATGGTGTCGGAGGGCATACTATAGTATGTCGTTTTTCACGATTTCGGAGGATTTGAAAAAAAGGTGAAAATCACGCAAAAGCGAAAGGCTATAGTCCATGGTGTCGGAGAGCATACTATAGTATGTCGTTTTTAACGATTTCGGAGGATTAAAAAAAAAGGTGAAAATCACGCAAAAGCAAAAGGCTATAGTCCATGGTGTCGGAGGGCATACTATAGTATGTCGTTTTTCACGATTTCGGAGGATTAAAAAAAAAGGTGAAAATCACGCAAAAGCGAAAGGCTATAGTCCATGGTGTCGGAGGGCATACTATAGTATGTCGTTTTTCACGATTTCGGAGGATTTGAAAAAAAGGTGAAAATCACGCAAAAGCAAAAGGCTATAGTCCATGGTGTCGGAGGGCATACTATAGTATGTCGTTTTTCACGATTTCGGAGGATTTTAAAAAAAAGGTGAAAATCACGCAAAAGCGAAAGGCTATAGTCCATGGTCTCGGACCGCATACTAGTATGTCGTTTTTCACGATTTCGGAGGATTTAAAAAAAAAGGTGAAAATCACGCAAAAGCGAAAGGCTATAGTCCATGGTGTCGGAGGGCATACTATAGTATGTCGTTTTTCACGATTTCGGAGGATTTGAAAAAAAGGTGAAAATCACGCAAAAGCGAAAGGCTATAGTCCATGGTGTCGGAGGGCATACTATAGTATGTCGTTTTTCACGATTTTGGAGGATTTGAAAAAAAGGTGAAAAGCACGCAAAAGCGAAAGGCTATAGTCCATGGTGTCGGAGGGCATACTATAGTATGTCGTTTTTCACGATTTCGGAGGATTTGAAAAAAAGGTGAAAATCACGCAAAAGCGAAAGGCTATAGTCCATGGTGTCGGAGGGCATACTATAGTATGTCGTTTTTCACGATTTCGGAGGATTTGAAAAAAAGGTGAAAATCACGCAAAAGCGAAAGGCTATAGTCCATGGTGTCGGAGGGCATACTATAGTATGTCGTTTTTCACGATTTTGGAGGATTTGAAAAAAAGGTGAAAATCACGCAAAAGCGAAAGGCTATAGTCCATGGTGTCGGAGGGCATACTATAGTATGTCGTTTTTCACGATTTCGGAGGATTTAAAAAAAAAGGTGAAAATCACGCAAAAGCGAAAGGCTATAGTCCATGGTGTCGGAGGGCATACTATAGTATGTCGTTTTTCACGATTTCGGAGGATTTAAAAAAAAGGTGAAAATCACGCAAAAGCGAAAGGCTATAGTCCATGGTGTCGGAGGGCATACTATAGTATGTCGTTTTTCACGATTTCGGAGGATTTGAAAAAAAGGTGAAAATCACGCAAAAGCGAAAGGCTATAGTCCATGGTGTCGGAGGGCATACTATAGTATGTCGTTTTTCACGATTTCGGAGGATTTGAAAAAAAGGTGAAAATCACGCAAAAGCGAAAGGCTATAGTCCATGGTGTCGGAGGGCATACTATAGTATGTCGTTTTTCACGATTTCGGAGGATTAAAAAAAAAGGTGAAAATCACGCAAAAGCGAAAGGCTATAGTCCATGGTGTCGGAGGGCATACTATAGTATGTTGTTTTTCACGATTTCGGAGGATTT
>NW_027637746.1:0-2500 GCF_951216825.1 Electrona antarctica
CACACACACACACACACACACACACACACACGCAGCCAGATGGGCTATAGTTTCAGTGACATCATGACAACAAGGTCCCACACATGCAGTACAGTACATGCTGCTGATAATGTGATCAATTGAACAGCTGTGTTGTATATGATGAATCATCCCATATGGGCTTTAACCACTTATAAACCCCAGCATTATGGGTGAGTGGAGTCCCCCAGGGCTCTGTGCTAGTATATGTTCTGTTTTCTGTTATCGTGGGGAAAGCTTTCGCTGGAAACAGCGGATCGGCACATTGTGAGGTTGTAGATCTGCAATTTTCAACGAAAGGTTTCCCCACGATATGTACGGATGCTGGAGTTCAGGTGTTTTTAAGTGCTCAGTTAGCACTGAGGTACAGCAATGAAGGAAACCAGTTGTGAGCTTGTAGATTGGCAATTTCTTTCTCGCTATTTTCAATTTTTTTACTTTAAAGTTAATTTGGGCATTTTCTTTTGAAGTTTCAGCTCGAAGCCCTGGCTCTGAGATTCTGAGCGTCGCATCCCTTCAGGCGATGGGACGGTAGCTCTGCTAGACGCACGCAGCATGCACGACGCATGGAGTGTGTTTGTTTACAAGTCAGATAGTCGGCCAGCTGTACCAGTTTACTGCTTATTTATAACCTATAATGTTTTCAGATGCATATTTTAGCGTGATGATTAAGTTTAAAACGAGTAATACACTGTCTGGATGTCACCTTGAATGAGATTAAATACGGAGTGGTTCTGTAATCAAAACCAGCTGTGTTTGGAGGACAACGCAGCAATTGGAATCAAACCAGGCAATTTAATCAAGATTCATTAATATTCACGATTAACAAATGAACTGATCAGAAAGCCATTAAAGGCAATGGAGAGTACTTGTGTTCAGTTGTTCAACTAAAAACAGCCATTAACCAATTCCAGCATGTATTTTTCATTTCAGTAGGTGTGTAATTTGACAGTGGAAGTCGTGGAAGTCATGATGTCATGGATGGTTCTCAACCTTTTCAGGCCATGACCCCACCCACCCTGTCGTGAGGTGTTGTAGGCTTGTAGATCAGCTATTTTCAAAATTCTTGTCTCTTCATTGACAACTTGGTCAATGTTTGACCAGTTTTCATATATACAATTTACAATTTACAATTTAGGCATTTAGCAGATGCTCTTAATCCAGAGCGACTTACATTAGGCAGGAACAAAAGTATGGGAATACATCACATATATAAAATGCATTTATCAAGAAACATGCGTAAGCTAAGAACGTAACTAGAACATATCTATATAATGACACTATACATATTAACTATACATATATACTATACTATGCTATACATATGTAGGCTACTATGATGTGCTATGACTATATACAATGCAATTATTGTATATAGATTAGGAGCTGGGCTGATTCCTGTGTGAGGAACGGTCTAATTCGTCGTATGTTATAGAGTGTGAACCTACAGGATCGAGTGACAGCTGTGATGTGATATAGTTTCATATATTTCATGTATAGTTTGTTACTTTGTTGGAGCGTCAATATTCCCATGTGGATCCCAAGATCAACAATTAGATTTTTACGACAGTTTATGAAACATTTTCAAAGTTTGTATAGCATAACGACATGTTGAAAGTTACTAATGACCGTCTGCCCATTAGCCTAGCATGGCTTCCATTGTCTATAGGTTATTGTTAGTTAACCCAATAGGGAATAATGATGGGAGAACATCCACTCTCCGGCTCCGGCTCATTATGCTAACATCCATAATAGAGCACAGGGATAATAGGGCTACATTTTAGCTAACTGCCAGTTTTTCAAATTAAATTAAATTTACCAGCCTCATCAAGTGCATCCTTTAGCCAATGACCATTATAACAGCGTATGACATAAACGCTGAGTGCACTCCATGCCCAGGAAACAAAGGATTAACAAATTAACTGATCAGAAAGCCATTAAATAGGCAATGGAGAGTACTTGTGTTCAGTTGTTCAACTAAAAACAGCCATTAACCACGTGAACTCTAGCGTTGCTGTTCCAGCAGCGAACATCCGGCCACGACGCGCACCGCGGTACGACTAACGGCCACGACGCGCACCGCGGTACGACTAACGACCACGACGCGCACCGCGGTACGACTAACGGCCACGACGCGCACCGCGGTACGACTAACGGCCACGACGCGCACCGCGGTACGACTAACGGTCACGACGCGCACCGCGGTACGACTAACGGCCACGACGCGCACCGCGGTACGACTAACGGCCACGACGCGCACCGCGGTACGACTAACGGCCACGACGCGCACCGCGGTACGACTAACGGTCACGACGCGCACCGCGGTACGACTAACGGCCACGACGCGCACCGCGGTACGACTAACGGCCACAACGCGCACCGCGGTACGACTAACGGCCACGACGCGCACCGCGGTACGACTAACGGTCACGACGCACACCGCGGTACGACTAACGGCCACGACGCACACCGCGGTACGACT
>NW_027637746.1:7500-20000 GCF_951216825.1 Electrona antarctica
AGGGAGGAAGATAAAAGAGAGGAGAGCAGAATTAAGGAGACTGATAGCCGTGTGCAGGGTCCAGAGGGCACGGAGGCACGCACGCACGCACGCACGCACGCACGCACGCACGCACGCACGCACGCACGCACGCACACACACACACACACACACACACACACACACACACACACACACACACACACACACACACACACACACACACACACACACACACACACACACACACACAGAGCGAGTATGCGCAGGGGAGCTCATGAAGATGAATGCAGTGACCTTGCTCAGTGATAAAGCATGAAGATAAAGCGATGTGGGATAAAATGCTGAAAAACACCCCAAAGAATGAAAGAGAGAGACACACACATAGAGAGACAGACAGACAGAGAGAGACAGACACACACACACACACACACACACACACACACACACACACACACACACACACACACACACACACACACACACACACACACACACACACACACAGAGAGAGAGAGAGAGAGAGAGAGAGAGAGACAGGTATGGCCAAGGGGGAATGGACAGGCAGAGATAACAGACAGGCCCGACACGAGGCGGAGAGATGGAGGATATCAAAGAAACAGATATGATATAGAAGTGACCTTGGAGACCTCTGGACAGACACGTAGATCAACAGACAGATAGAGGGACAGACATCTGAGGTTCTGGACAGACAGACACGTAGATCAACAGACAGATAGAGGGACAGACATCTGGACAGACTGGTAGATCAACAGACAGATAGAGGGACAGACATCTGAGGTTCTGGACAGACAGACACGTAGATCAACAGACAGATAGAGGGACAGACATCTGGACAGACTGGTAGATCAACAGACAGATAGAGGGACAGACATCTGAGGTTCTGGACAGACAGACATGTAGATCGACAGACAGAGGGACAGACATCTGGAGAGACAGACAGACAGACAGACAGACAGACAGACAGACAGACAGACAGACAGACAGACAGACAGACAGACAGACAGACAGACAGACATGGGACATACATGTGTGAGTGCTGAATGCATACATACATAGTGCAGTGCTTCTGTGCACACATGGCAGCATGTATGAATTATAATGTAATGCATGTATGTAGCATGGATGCATGCTCCCTTGATGTGATCCCCTCAAGGAACATGCACACACGCTCACACGCGTGCACACACGCACGTGCGCACACACGCAAGCGTGCACACACACACACACACACACACACACACACACACACACACACACACACACACACACACACACACACACACACACACACACACACACATATATACACACACACACACACACACACCCCCACACACAGAAACATTTACAGAAGGACACAGACAGACAGCAATCATGGCTGACAACACAGTAGAGGTCAACGCTATCAGCCAAATGAATTGTTTCCTAGCATTTCATCATCACCATCTCCTCTCTTCCTCCTCTCTCTCTCTCTCTCTCTCTCTCTCTCTCTCTCTCTCTCTCTCTCTCTCTCTCTCTCTCTCTCTCGCTCTCTCTCTGTGTGTGTCTCTCTCTTAAAGCTGTTTTTGTAGTTGATGCCCAAGCCATTTATGTCTTTTATCTTCTCTTCCATTCCTCTTGTCTCTGCCACCCCCCCCATCTCTCTCTCTCCCCCTGCATCCTTTTCCCCTCCCATTCCATTCGCCACTCGTCTCCTCACATCTCTCATTCTTAATTTCTGCCCCCCCCACCCCCCCCCCCCTCTCTCTCTCTCACTCTCTCTCTCTCTCATGCTGTGCTGTGCTGTTTCTCACATCTCTGCTATTTTTCGAACATGTACACATGATCACACCTTCCTCCTCCCTCCCTCCTCCTCCTCCGTGCATTTCCTTTCCTTCCTCCCTGTTCCATCTTCTCCTTTGACTTTGGATGTTTGTGTTTCTTCAGTGCTGTAAAAAGTACTCACAATTTAATACAAGTAATTGTATCAATAGTAAATAGTAAAGTAAAAGTATCAATACTGCAATATGGAAATAAAAATATTTGCATCATGCGTCGCATCGCAGTTTGTGGGCCAGTCAGTCAGTCAGTCAGTCAGTCAGTCAGTCAGTCAGTCAGTCAGTCAGTCAGTCAGTCAGTCAGTCAGTCTTTTAGTCAGTCAGTCAGTCAGTCAGTCTTTCAGTCAGTCAGTCAGTCAGTCAGTCAGTCAGTCAGTCAGTCAGTCAGTCAGTCAGTCAGTCAGTCAGTCAGTCAGTCAGTCTTTCAGTCAGTCAGTCAGTCAGTCAGTCAGTCAGTCAGTCAGTCATTTAGTCAGTCAGTCTTTCAGTCAGTCAGTCAGTCAGTCAGTCAGTCAGCCAGTCAGTCAGTCAGTCAGTCAGTCAGTCAGTCAGTCAGTCTTTTAGTCAGTCAGTCAGTCAGTCAGTCTTTCAGTCAGTCAGTCAGTCAGTCAGTCAGTCAGTCAGTCAGTCAGTCAGTCTTTCAGTCAGTCAGTCAGTCAGTCAGTCAGTCAGTCAGTCAGTCAGTCATTTAGTCAGTCAGTCTTTCAGTCAGTCAGTCAGTCAGTCAGTCAGTCAGTCAGTCAGTCAGTCAGTCAGTCAGTCAGTCTTTTAGTCAGTCAGTCAGTCAGTCAGTCTTTCAGTCAGTCAGTCAGTCAGTCAGTCAGTCAGTCAGTCAGTCAGTCAGTCAGTCTTTCAGTCAGTCAGTCAGTCAGTCAGTCAGTCAGTCAGTCATTTAGTCAGTCAGTCTTTCAGTCAGTCAGTCAGTCAGTCTTTCAGTCAGTCAGTCAGTCAGTCAGTCAGTCAGTCAGTCAGTCAGTCAGTCAGTCTTTTAGTCAGTCAGTCAGTCAGTCAGTCAGTCAGTCAGTCAGTCAGTCTTTCAGTCAGTCAGTCAGTCAGTCAGTCAGTCGAGGTCAGATATCTCCGCCTACTGATAGATCTTGTGAAATCTCAATCCAATGAGCTGAAACTGTCTGGAAACTTTTCAGGAATTCATTAAAGTGAACAGCTGCGCAGGACCAATGCACAGACACGAGGGAGGCGTTCCTCCATGATGCTTGTCAGGATTGGTTTCTCAAAGCAGTGGGCGAGGTGTCGGTGTGTTAACGCTGGCTTTCTCTGCGGCCCAAGTCCATTAAATTAAGTTTAATTTCCCCAGACCTATGACTGGCCTGGGATCTCTGATCGTCTGGCAAAGACTAGTCAGTCGGTCAGTCCAGAGGTCATCAATATGTCCGTACACGGACAAATGTGTGCAAAGACTTGTCAGTCTTCTTCTTAACACACCCTTATAATAATTTTGATCATAATACTCAATTACTGAATGTCAAGTCTCCATGTTTTCTTCAGAATATGTATAACACTTATTTACTACGACACTATCAAATCAAATCAAATCAATCTTTATTTGTATAGCACATTTCACACAGCCGAAATTTACCAAAGTGCTGAACAGGGAAAAACAAGGCAAATTACATCAAGCAGAAAATAAACAACTATGGCATATAAATTAGGAGTCCTAGTAGTACTAGTTGTTCTCAAACATTTCATTTCCAAAGACCCCCTTAATTCTGAGTTAGAATCAAATGTAAGGGTCCATTTGGTTCTTTTTGTACACTCAGTTATAGACCTGTTATGGCCTTTCAGGGCTAGTTAAGGGACCAAGAAGTCACGAAGTGACTTTGGTCACTTATTGTTTTTGTGTTTATTTTTCTTCTTCTTCTCCTCCTTCTCCTTCTCCTTCCGCCAAAAATAGCTGTTCTGGCTGAACCGTGCAGTCGGTTTTCGCGAAACGCGGTAATCTGGTAGAGGGCCATGCCAAACGGTGACTATGCGAAGCCCAAGACGATTGGCCAAATGGTGGCGCTATAGCACTCAATTGAAAATGCAAACTTTGAACGTGCATATCTCATGAACCGTTTGACCGTTGGCAATGACACTTTGATGCACATATGTGTCTCATGCCGAACAACTTTCGTGTTCTGACTTTTGACCTCTGACCTTTAGATCACCCGCCATTTTGAATTATATGAAAAACAGTTAAAGTGTATCTGCTCCCAGGATCTTTGATCAAAATGCACGAAAACTTGTACACGTGAACTTTGGACCTATACGGACAAATAATCGTAGCACATTTTTGTTAAGTGCAAAAATGAAGCCAATGGAAATTGCTGTTTTGTGAAACTTCTTCTTCTGCACCTAATACCTACATGAAGCGTCATATGCTTATTACACTTTACAGTATGGTAGAGGGTCATGCCAAATAGGCCTGTAACCAGTCTTACTCCAATTGGTCAAAGGGGGGCGCTATGGAAATTATTTGAAAATGAAACCTTTGAACAGTCATAACTCATGCCTCGTTTGGCCAAAATTCATGGCACTTGTTTCCACATGTTCCTTGACTCATGGGGAACACATCTGTCGCTTTGAAAAGTAAGCTCCGCCCTCAGATTTTCCGCCATTTGGAGCAGTTTGCGTGAAACATTCTACACACAATGTATGGACCATTATCTTAGTTGAAGAGAACTTTATACGTGAAAACATGTTCGAACACACTGTAGTAATGGATAATGTAATGCCCAATACGAGGACAGACATGATTGTTATCAAACACACTGAATGATTTTCCTGTTTACATTGTAGCCACTGATTGTCTCTGTATAGCTCAGTCATTAGAGCTCTCGCCCTTTGACCACAAGGTTGTTGGTTCAAATCCGGGTGCCGACAACTCAGCCCCTGAGTCTCATTTCTGCATGTTGTTCTTATTGCGTATCGTCTTCTTTCTTGGTCCCGCCTTATCGCTGCTTGCAGCTATATTTCTTCTTGTGTTTCTGTTAATATTATTGTCCATTCATTCTGTATGTCTGTGGCAAAAATTGAATTTTGACAAAATGTCATTCCAGAAGGGTCCCAAACAAAGAGCAGTGCAACCTCTATGATGGGCCACTAGTGGAACTTTTAGACTATGGAATAAAAGGGGTCAACCTCAAACAAATTGCAACAGAAACCCCACTAGTTTCAACTAGTGGGGGCATGGTGGCGCAGTTCGTTACCGCTGTCGCCTCACAGCTAGAAGGTCATACCCTAGGTGGGGTTGTCGAAAGGTATTTTCATAGCTTGGGTGGAGTTCTGTGTGGAGTTTGCAACTTCTCCCCGTGTCCCCTAGGGTAGCTACCCTCACAAATACATGCAGTACAGGAACTGCAGAACGTGTTCTGTCCACCACGCGCTGGGGAAACTCCCCCCTATCAGGTGAAAAGAAGCAGCTTGGACGCTCATGCATTGAAGGAAGCATGGGGTCAGTCCGTTGCTCTCCCCAGGTTGGCAGAGGGAGTGTAGAGCCCAGGATTACATTAGACAATGACACTGGCTGAAAAAATGGGTTACAAAATCGAAGGATAAAAATTAAGGAAAAAACTTGCCCAAATGTGATAACCATCATGATGACGGCTATGGCCGTTTTTAGCCCAATTAAAGGATTGTTTTTCGTGCAAAACAAATGTTTGCAATCTGGATTCAGAATGATGGAAACCCCCTAATTGACACGTCACATGCTACTTAGATCAGAATTACATTTTGAGAATTTCATAGGTTGTTAATGGTACTGTACATCACACTTTTGATTGTTACTAATATAAGTTCATGAAACAAAAAAAAGCTGAAATAGTTGAAAACGTTTTTTTAAATGAAATTCCTTTGAAATGTTCTTTCTTTCTTTCTTTCTTTCTCTCTTTCTCTCTTTCTTGGTCATGTTTCCATGTTTGGAGTTGGAACAGCTGAAATCAATAATGTAATCATCAGTATTCCAATATTAACCTGTGGGGGCCGCATTAAGTGAAGGTGGGTGGGAGCCACATGTGGCCCCCAGGGCGGGCCGCCAGTTGCCAATATTCCCTAAATGGTAAATTGTGTGTGTGCTTCTCCTCTCCTCTCCATCCATCCTCCATGCCTCTCCTCTCCTCTCCATCCATCCTCCATGCAGCACTGAGAGACAACAGGATCCAGCTGCACCGCTCCACCTCCACAGAGCTCTCCATCACCATCGGAGACGTGCAGCTGTCTGATGAGGGAGAGTACACCTGCTCCATCTTCACCATGCCTGTCCGCACCGCCCGCGCCACCGTTACCGTGCTGGGTGGGTCCAAAGAACACACGCACACACATACACGCACACATACACACGCACGCACTCACGCACACACGAGCGCACACATGCACGCACGGAAGTCACAAACATTAGGAAAGTCACGCACAGACATTAGGAAAGTCACAAACATTAGGAAAGTCACGCATATACAGTCACAAACACACAAACATTAGGAAAGTCACGCATACAGTCACAAACACACAAACATTAGGAAAGTCACGCACACAGTCACAAACACACAAACATTAGGAAAGTCACGCATACAGTCACAAACACACAAACATTAGGAAAGTCACGCATACAGTCACACACACAAACATTAGGAATGTCACGCATACAGTCACACACACAAACATTAGGAAAGTCACGCATACAGTCACGAACACACAAACATTAGGAAAGTCACGCATACAGTCACACACACAAACATTAGGAAAGTCACGCACACAGCCACACACACAAACATTAGGAAAGTCACACACACAGCCACACACACAAACATTAGGAAAGTCACGCACACAGCCACACACACAAACATTAGGAAAGTCACGCACACAGCCACACACACAAACATTAGGAAAGTCACACACACAGCCACATACAAACATTAGGAAAAGGCTGTTTACGAGGAACTGTGAGAATATAACATCGCTGTCGGGCAGAAACCTGTTATTAAACTTTTATGTTTACCAATACCACTCATTTTCAACATTGAACTATCATACTGTGTATACCTTAGACCAGGGGTGTCAAACTGGTGATCCCTGGGCATGCGGCCCAGGGAGAGGTCCAATGCGGCCCTTGAGATGATTTTCAAAAAGGGAAACAACGCTGCTACTCCCCCACCTGCCCCGCTAATGGCCCTGCTGTAGACGGCTTTGTCTCTGCCCAGGTGCGGAATGTTGTCACTGATGGACTCGTCAACAGTCTATTCAACTACTAGTTGAGTTGTTGTGGATTACTCTCCTCACACTCTGATACAGCAGGACATGGATAGGCTAACCATATAGTTGAGTTTCATTTCCCTTACCAAGTGAGGAATATAGTCACGATAGTCAAAGCACACGATAGTCAAAGCAAAGAGATGCAAAGTGTCAGATTTCATGATGGCTACATGTCAATTTGCCATTTTGGATATTTTTGATAAAATAATGATTGTATTTTTAACTATTTGAGTGGTTTATTGGGTATTTTTCCACCTCTCATACCAAACGTCTTGTAGCCTACAACTGTAATACAAATAAAGTCAATTTATGTCAATAAACAGTCTAGAAAACAAAGCCAAGTGACAACTGTGTAAGTCAACGCACGTGAGCTGCAACTGGCCGTGGCCCTCATCAAGTGACCTTTTGCGCAATGTGGCCCTTGCCCCAAAATTTGTTTGACACCCCTGCCTTAGACCATCAGTGGAGGAGCTAAAGGTGGTCCCCAGCTAAATGATGGAAAGTTGGTAACCAAATGGACCCTTATACACCCTTATACAAGTCTGCACAATTAGAGAATGTAAAAATAATTGTTATCTTCAGCATGGAATTGTGGCCAAAATATTCTTTAGTTTTGGGTCTGCGAGGCTAAATCTGGCCCGTGGCTCAAATGGTGAATAAATAATAGGCCTTGATATGAAAAAGGTTGAAAACCACTGCCTTCAGGGCGCCGCTGGCCAAGTGGTCCAGGCGGGAGCATGCCTGACAGCGCGTCGCATATTCAAGTCCCGTTCATGACGACCTTTGCTGCGTGTCTCTCCCCTTCTCTCTCTCTCCCTCGTTCCTGTCCATCTTCACTTGATACTATCAATAAAGACATAAAAGCCAAAAACAAATATTTAAAAAAAAAAGAAAACCACTGCCTTAGAGCTGTTGTGTGGAAATGTCAGGCGTCCCCATTGAGTCAGCCTAGAGGGCGGAGCCAAAACCCATACCGATATGTTCCAATGTTACATTGTTATGCTATCATCGGCCAATACTATCCCTGTAAGGTTCTCTCTCGACTGCTGCGATTTACTGAGAGGAGGCCCATTGAATCTGTCAGAGCCTAAACGGTCAAACAACACAAAGCAACAATGAAAACTTTATAGATCAAATGCGGAGAACGCAGGCGCCGAGTCACGACGCAGACAGCACAATGTCATGGCGCATGGGGGGGGTGCACACCGTAGGACAACAACAACACGCCACCGTACCCGGTGGTGTTCTGTACCAGATGGCATGTGGGAGACACCCGCCGGGCGCATAGGACGCCCGCACGGCAGTCGTGTAATTGAATGGCACGATCCCTGCGCCGCCGCCCATCCCCCCCCCACACACCCCCGCACCCCCGCCGCCGACCGTGGCCCGAACGTGTCTGGCAGCTCTGTCAGCTCCCCACGTGTTGTCAAGTCTCGTCACATCTCGTTGACGAGTCGCCCTTGAGCCCATGGACAGACTAGGGAGCTACTGTAATCCACTCTGAGGATAAAGTGCTACGGTATCTGTGTGTGTGTGTGTGTGTGTGTGTGTGTGTGTGTGTGTGTGTGTGTGTGTGTGTGTGTGTGTGTGTGTGTGTGTGTGTGTGTGTGTGTGTGTGTGTGTGTGTGTACACATGCGTGCGTGCGTGCGTGTATGTGTGTGTGTGTGTGTGTGTGTGTGTGTGTGTGTGTGTGTGTGTGTATTTGTCTTACTATACTTGTGAGGGCCACACATAATTCACACAAAAGGAATAGGAATTAGGAGGTTTGGGATATGGTCAGGGTTTAGGCATTTAGAGATTCCTCCTCGGTTAGTGTCCTCGAGTCAAAACACTGAACCCTTAAATGCTCCCGATGAGAGTTAGGTGGGTGTCTTGATGAGAGTAGGTGGGTGTCTTGATGAGAGTAGGTGGGAGTCTTGATGAGAGTTATGTGGGTGTCTTGATGAGAGTAGGTGGGTGTCTTGATGAGAGTAGGTGGGTGTCTTGATGAGAGTAGGTGGGAGTCTTGATGAGAGTTATGTGGGTGTCTTGATGAGAGTTATGTGGGTGTCTTGATGAGAGTTATGTGGGTGTCTTGATGAGAGTAGGTTGGTGTCTTGATGAGAGTTATGTGGGTGTCTTGATGAGAGTAGGTGGGTGTCTTGATGAGAGTAGGTGGGTGTCTTGATGAGAGTAGGTGGGTGTCTTGATGAGAGTAGGTGGGTGTCTTGATGAGAGTAGGTGGGTGTCTTGATGAGAGTAGGTGGGTGTCTTGTACGGTTTCCTCCGTCATTGATCGGTGGTTAAAGGTGTTGTATCTTATCAAACTGGCCACGCCACTCGGACTCAGGCATAACCATAAACAAACCATTCAGACTCAAGCATAACCATAAACAAACCTGACCGACTTCAAACTCGGCAGTGACAAGAGCGAGTGCGGTGCCCACCACCGAGTCACAGGTCTATTATGTTTGGTGTACGACACCAGAACACAACCCTGTCCTACTATAATATGAAGAAACCTCTGTCACCTCCGGAATGGACGGTGGGTGGAAATTACAGGTTTATGGACTAGTTTGTTATAGGCTATTGCAGGCTTAACAAATGTCAAAAGAAAATACACCAAAATAGAATTTATAAAATTGCTGTCCTAACAAGTGCAGTAATATGAAGGTGCGTGCGTGCGTGCGTGCGTGCGTGCGTGCGTGCGTGCGTGCGTGCGTGCGTGCGTGCGTGCATGTGTGCGCTGTGCGTGCGTGCGTGTGACAGCTAGGTTGCTCTGCAATTAGCCACCTCCACCAGCCCATGCAGCAAAGCCCTGCGGGAGCTCCCTCGTCCCCCAATTTGACTGTGATTTTGATGCAGGTTTTTTGTGGGTAATTGACAGCTGACAGTTTCCCTCCCAGATAACCTCGTGCATATTTCATGAGCCCTCCGCATTAATAATGTATGGTCAAATGTCAGAAACATACTTGTGTGTGTCAATGGGGGGGGGGGGGGGGGGGGGGGGGAGGTGGGTGGTGGCAGCCAGATACATGAGGCTCTGACAAGAGGCCAATGATGAGGCAGAGTCTGTCTGTGTCTCTTCCTGTGATACAGTGTGAGGAAGCCAAGGCACGCACACGCACACGCGCCATTTGTGTGTGTGTGTGTGTGTGTGTGCGTGCCCGCGTTTGTGTGCGTGTCTTTTGTTATTCTCTTGCAAACAATGGTGCAATTCTTATACTTTTCGGGGTTGAATTAAAAGCCTGAGTCATACTTTTAAAGATATATTTTTTTCTGCCTTTATTGATAGGTTGAAAGTAGACTGACAGGAAATGGGGAGAGAGATGGGGGGGAAGACACGCGGCAAAGGCCGTCGGGATCGGGGAGTCGAACCCGCGGCACGCCGCCAGGCCGGCACAGCGGCCCAGGTGCCCGGACGGTTGAGCTAACCGTCCGAGCCAGCCTTGAATTGCATGGCGGTGGTGTTGTGTGTCGATAATCAGTGGTGTAAAGTAACTAAGTACATTAAAGTACTGTACTGACATCATCGTTAGGTAGCTTTTTTAATTTGAGAACGATGGCTTCCATTTTCACATTGCAACCTTTCAGGAGTAGAAAGCCTGCAGTTTCTATTAGCTTGGATTCCCCATCGATGATGTCACCAGTGGACGGGTTTCTTAACTGCCCACAGGCCTCCGATGAGACACAGACTGAGTAGAAAGAAATCTTTATTTATGAAGATAGGTTGAAAAGTAGTGAAGTGGTCATTTAAGTACAATTTTGAGGTATTTCCAATTTCCAATACTTTTACTTCTACTCCACTACATATCAGATCCAAATATTGTACTTTTACACTACATTTATTTGAGAGCTTTAGTTATTATGTAAAGCCACTTCAGCCCTATATAAATTCCGTCCATTTGAAAATAAATAGCTGATCTAGCCTAAAGCTCGCAATGCATCGCATCGTGACGCATAGATCTGCTGTTTTCAAATGATTTGTATACATTTGAAAACTTGTGAAATGTGACATTCTGCACGAGTACTTTCTACTTTAAGTACATTTTGATACCAATACTTTTGTACTTTTACTCAAGTACATTTTGAATTCTGGACTTTTACTTGTTACAGATTACTGTGTTGATATTTTACTTAAGTAAAAAATGTGAGTACTTTTTCCACCACTGTTATAAATCAGGCATAACGCTCATTTTCCTTTTCTTTTTTCTTTTTTCTGTGCTAAGCACAGAATAATTGATGTGCTCTTCATCCGTTTTATATCCCCCCATGCAGAGAGGAAGGGGTCTCGACACAGTACCTCAACATCCAATCCTATGTGTGCACAATATTATTCCCTATTAATATTAAATAGTGTTTTACAGCCAGGCAGCAGAGCAGTATATCAAATAGTACGACATTAAAAATGAACCACCCACAGCTGCTGTAGCTAGTTCTCTCTCTCTCTCTCTGTGTGTCTGTGTGTGTGTGTGTGTGTGTGTGTGTGTGTGTGCGTGTGCGTGTGCGTGTGCGTGTGCGTGCGCGTGTGTGTGGTCTCTCACTGTCACTTCTATGAATTTTCCTTCAGTGGTTACAGCAGGTGGACATCTCATATGTCCTTCAGTGGTTTCTGCAGGTGGACATCTCATATGTCCTTCAGTGGTTTCTGCAGGTGGACATCTCATATGTCCTTCAGTGGTTTCTGCAGGTGGACATCTCATATGTCCTTCAGTGGTTTCTGCAGGTGGACATCTCATATGTCCTTCAGTGGTTTCTGCAGGTGGACATCTCATATGTCCTTCAGTGGTTTCTGCAGGTGGACATCTCATATGTCCTTCAGTGGTTTCTGCAGGTGGACATCTCATATGTCCTTCAGTGGTTTCTGCAGGTGGACATCTCATATGTCCTTCAGTGGTTTATACAGGTGGACATCTCATATGTCCTTCAGTGGTTTCTGCAGGTGGACATCTCATATGTCCTTCAGTGGTTTCTGCAGGTGGACATCTCATATGTCCTTCAGTGGTTTCTGCAGGTGGACATCTCATATGTCCTTCAGTGGTTTCTGCAGGTGGACATCTCATATGTCCTTCAGTGGTTTCTGCAGGTGGACATCCCATATGTCCTTCAGTGGTTTCTGCAGGTGGACATCTCATATGTCCTTCAGTGGTTTCTGCAGGTGGACATCTCATATGTCCTTCAGTGGTTTCTGCAGGTGGACATCTCATATGTCCTTCAGTGGTTTCTGCAGGTGGACATCTCATATGTCCAAATTGCGAAGTGTCTTTTCCTCCCAATACTTCCACCATGCAGTGCCAGTGAGTGACGTCCACTGACCGCCAAGCGAACTTGAGCCACACGAGACACCGTGTCCAACGTTGGGAATTTTGATTGAGCCGACTCAGAGCCGTCCCAACAGGCACAGAATAGTAAATCACTCTGAAAGGTCCCCCCCTTCCGTTCCCCCCAAAAAC